>NW_020954577.1:24451432-24467086 GCF_900497805.2 Vombatus ursinus | reverse complement strand
CTTCTTCTTCTTCTTCTTCTTCTTCTTCTTCTTCTTCTTCTTCTTCTCCTTCTTCTCCTTCTCCTCCTTCTCCTCCTTCTTCTTCTTCATCTTCATCTTCTTCTTCTTCTTCTTTTTCTTCTTCTTCTTCTTCTTCTTCTTCTTCTTCTTCTTCTTCTTCTTCTTCTTCTTCTTCTTCTCTCCCTCTCTCTTCCTCTCTCTCAGGTCAGCTATTGCCCCAGCTCCACCCCCTTTTCCATGTGACATTCTCCATCATGTCACCATGGCAGCTAGTGAACCCTTCTATTGAGAGAAAACACTTGGCTAGCTCTGAATTTGAAAGTTGAGAGAAGAGTCAGGAGTGCAGCCTGTCCATGGTCTACTTCAGTACCTCTGCCCCTGGAAAATCTCAACAGTAGGGAAGGGGACCAGGAGTAGCACAATGCCACAAAAGACCGAGGACCAAAAATTGGATAGACAGAAAGAAGGGCTGCCATACCAATGGAGATAACAGAAGAAACATACCAGAAGCATAGGAACATTGGGTATGGAGGAAGGCAAACTGCTATCATGGAAAGAGAAATGAATTTGGAAGGAGAAAACTCCCTGCTCGGACACTTGTTAGCTGAGTGACCTTGGGTAAATCACCTAACTTCTTAACTCCTCATCTTCCTCAGTTTCCTATTTTCCACCCCTCAAGGGGAATGTAAGCTTCTTGAAGACAGGTGCTGTTTTGGTTTTTCTCTTTGTGTCTCCTGCACCTAGCATGTAGTAGACTCTCACTGAATATTTGTTGAATTGAATGGAATCCAGAAGATGAGAAGAGGGGGTGGAATAGATGATGTTTAACATTCCTTCCTCTTATAGGGTCACAGATATAGACCTAGAAGTGCCACCAAAGACAACCTCTTCATTTACAGATGGAGAAACTGAGGTTAAGGAACGTGCTAGTGTTCACCCAGTTAGTAACTGAGGCAGAATTTGAATTCAGATCTTGATATCTCCAAGTCCACTGCTCCATCCACTGCACTATCTATCTGCCTCTTCCAGCTGTATATTCTTAATTGCTATGACTGTACATTCAAGAGCAGGAGCCAGGCCAAGAACACAGTGCCAGCATGAGGCAAAGGATCAGGGAAACCAAGGAAACCCAAATCCAGTTGGGAGCAGAGCCACAAACTGATTGACAAATGGCTTGCTGAACTCAGCCAATACTTAAGATTAGCCTAGTTCTTTTGTGTCAGGCATGTTCCTCCCTTCCAATTTTTAAAGGAACAAATCTGTCAGGAGCTCAGACCTGCATAAGATGAGCCAGACATAGTCACTAGACTCCTCCAGGCTTATGGGGAACATGAACCTTCTGGATAAGCCCCAAATCTCTCCTAAGGTTGTGGATTTCCCATTAGATGTTGACACCAAAAGTTCCTAAGTCAATGAGAATACGGTTCCCTTCTAAAGGGATATTTTGCATTTTAAGGTTTGGTGCAGGGGTTCTTAATCTGAGGCCATGAATAGATTTCATTGGGGGGGGGAGGTCTATGAACTTGGATGGGAAAATTTTGCATCTTTATTTTCATTAACCTTTGGTTTCTTTTGTAATCCTATGTATTTTATTTTAAGCATTTAAGACATTATTCTGAGAAGGGGCCTATAGGCTTCACCAGCCTGAGAAAGGGGCCCATGATACAAATGGGGTTAAGAATCCCTGGTCTAAAGGTCTCTGCCCTAGGAGTGGGGACCTACCAGAAAAAAAAACTTAGAAACTGTGGGTGAAAGAAGAATCATTTCCCCAGATGTAAAGGATAAAGAGCCAGCGTCAGGTTTAGGACAGCTTGAGTTCAGGCTGTGTGACCCTGGGTAAATCACTTAACCTCTCTGTGCCTGAGGCAACTCACTCAGGTTGTAGATTGTAGGACTTTTGCCTTCTTGATGGTTAGTGGAAGTCTCCTCACTGATAACATCACATCTTGGGACCAAAGTAGGTCAAAGCAAATTGTCCTCAGGCCACCATTGTAAGAGCAGGGAACCCACTGAGAGCTGTCCTTGGTGCTTGGAGCTCAAGCCTACCTCTTCTCATTGATCCAGCTTGATTTCTACTTGCCTGACCTGACAACTGGGCTCTATCCAAATTTCAGGCAATTATCCCTAACCCACCACTTCATCCCATGAATTCTCCCCTTACTGACAAGACTGCTGATGTCTTGCCTGTAAGTGAGCCCTCTCCTTCATTGCCACCAGGAAATTCCAGGGCATTGACAGAGATTGCCAAAGTTATTTCCAGTTTGTGGTAATCTGGCTTGAGGTAGCATGGATGAAAAATATAGTGTATTCGGAACTAGAAAACCTGGATTCTGGTTGGGGGCTTTTCCACTATCTGTGTCATCTATAGCAATTCATTTTCTCTTTCTTAGACCTTGATTTCCTCATCTATAAAATGAAGGGATTAGACCAGAAGATTTGCAAGTCCCCATGCCGCTCTAAAAGAAGTTCTATGACTTTAATGCCATGATTCTATGACTTTATATACTGTTTTTTTTTTAAAGTTCAAATCAATCTTGGAAGACATGAAGGTTAGCACAGTATCACAGAATGTCAATTAGAGAGCACTTGAGCAGCGAGTTACCGCAAACCATATCTGAAATAAGAACCATCTCTATACTGAATTCAAGCCATGTCTACAATGGCCCCAAAAGATAGCTGTATTTTTTTAGAATCCCAGTTGGGCATGTGTGGACCTTAACCTCTGTATGGATGCTACTTCTTCTTCAATAGCATGACTTTTTCTCATGGTTTTTCTGTCTTACCATTACCTTGAAGTGTAGTGTTTTTTCTTGGCAAGGGGTTGTGGGAAGAGGAAACAGCTTTGCTGTAGCAAAGCACAGTAGGAAATTGAAGAAATGCTCTAAATGACCTTCTGCAGCTAACTGGCACAGTGGAGAGAATATTGAACCTGGAGTCAGGAAGACCTGAGTTCCAATCTGGCCTCAGACACTTACTAGCTGCATGACCTCAAGCAAGTCTCTGAACCGCTGTGAAATGGGGATCATAACAACACCTGCCACCCAGGGTTTCTGTGAAGATCAAATGATGTAATATTTGTGAAGTACTTTGCACAGTGCCTGGAACATGGTAGGTGCTTGATAAACGCATGTTTCTCTTCCATTCTTCCTTTCTGCTCTGTCTCGGCATCTAGCATCTTGGATCTTTCCCATTCTGATGTACGTTCAAAATAAGAGCAAAATAGTGAGACAATGATGAGACAAAAAAGGAAAACGAGAAATTTAGGGCTCGTGGGAAGAGCCTAATAAATTGGGTTCAGGATAGGATTCAATGCGAGCTCAAGATTCTGGTCAATTATTTCATTATCTGACCCAGCCCATTTTCCTCAGCTCCTAATTAGATCAAATATGAACAGGATGAAAATAATTTAGAGGTGTGAGAGCACAGGCCAGAGTTAATATTGCCAATTCAGCAAATAACATGGTCCCTAAGGTGCTGAAAAGAGCTTGGATTATCTCCTGCTTCTCCAAAAATGGATACGTTGGATTCATTCTGCTATTGTGGATACAAACAGAAATATCTGGCAGGATTTAAAAATACCATTGGCATTATGTAGCTGTATTGTTACTTGACCCAGGATGTCTATTCTGTTCTGTTTTGCCTGCCTACATGGCCTTCTCCCCCCTCTCTGTCCCAAATCCTCCCTCTCTCCAACTGTGAAGGAATATCTCCAGCTGGTCCTGACTCAGGTTCCTCCCCACATTCTCTCTCTGCCCTGGTTTTTTCCTAGAAGTTGATGCAAAGACCAAGTAAAGGGGGGGAGGGCAGTTGGATCAGCAATGTGAACTTGTTGCAAATGACATTATAGACATCTGACAAGAAGTAAATGGGTGCCCTTGGCAAAAGCCAACCTGCCAACCATTCAGTTAGAGGAGGTGCCTGTTAATCAGGAGAGAGGAGGAGGGCAAGAGGGCCAACATGCATGGAAAAGGGAAGGTTAGCAAGCAGAAGGTGCAACTGAAGCCACCCCCACCACAGCCAGTCAGGGAGAGTCTACAAGAATGAGTCTAAGATGCCTCATACACTGGTGATCTCATTCTTGTCACCTTTCTCAACCCAGCTGAGTGAGGTTACAGCAAAGTGGAACTCCCTCATCACTTCACCTTCAGGATGTTTGAACAGAATCTTATAAACCAGAGAATTCCCCTCTTTCAATGCCAGGCATCTTTCCCTTCCACTAGGATACTGTGTGAATTTGTTGCGTTTCTAGAACTCTAGCTATCTCATTAGGGACTGGCAATCAATCAATCAAATATTTGCTAAGTTCTTGCTATGTGCCAGACATGCATTGCCTTATAGGAAGGCAGGGACCCCTAGGTAGAAAGGTTCTGCTGGACTATTTGTGAGTTGTGGGAAGAAACCAGAGAATTGACCTGAGTAGTCAAATTGTGAGGAAGTGATAAATGGTAATGAGGCTGATTTGGTTCTATGAGCGTCTCTCTCTGGCTCTTCATGTCCCTACTATTGAGCTGATACCCAGGAAAACAAACAATATCTATGAAAGAAATACAATCTGTGATGCCTTCACTTTCATAGGACTACTTGCACCAGTTCCATAAACTATAAGTATCAAAGATATCTCCAATCTTATTGATCTTACCAATAAGATCTTAGTCTTAGGGTTGTGTTTCTCAAACTAGCTGACAACTATGTACACACGACCTTATACCACAAGAGTCGCTCATTTGCCCCTCCTTTGCAGAGTCATTGTCAGTGGCTGGGGCCACTCTAAGAACCCCCCCAGACCCCAGATCAATGCAGCGGTAGTGATGCTATCTTGGTTGTTGAGGGCATACATAATCAGAGTCTCTTTCTCATTTATTTAGTAGCTTGAATTTAGAAGGGAGCATAGATTCAGTTGTCAGTAACACATCTGTGCTTCTCTCTGCTGCAGTGGGGGGATGTTGTGACTGACTGGCCCTAGCTTTGTTGTTTGTCAGCTCATGCTGTTCCTGACATTTCCTCTGTTGTGAAGGAGAAGAAAAAAAATATGTTTGGAAAGTCTCATGGCCAGTCCTTTCACCCAGCTTACAAATTCGGTCCATCCACTTGTACGTGTCCTAGCTGAAGCCCACTGTCCTAGATGGTGTACTGAGAATTACCGGTTGCTGGTTCTTACCACCTGGTGTCCTTTCTCTGTTTACACTGACCGCACAGTAGTAAAGGAGAGTGTGGATGACACAATACAAGATGGGTGGTGGAATAAGAGAAGTGCTAGAAACTTCCCTTTATATAGCACTTTATGGTTACTAAGTGTTTTTTACATGAGAATTTGATCCTCCCAGTGTATTCTCTGGGGTAGATAGTGCACCTATCTAGCCTGTGGAACAGGGACTCAAACTAGGTCTTCTGATGACTCTTAGATCATAGTTCTTTCCACTACATTATGTTCTGACTCATAAACAATTTCAATGCCAATTCCACTCAAGAAGTGTGGTGTGGTACAGAAATAATCCAACTGGCAGCATTTGCTTTGAATACAGTGAGGCGTGTTCTTGAGCTCATAAGCAACAGAGCACATAGGGGACTGCAGAGGTCATCTGGTCATAGGATTCCAGAATCAGAGACCATAGGACTAGACATCCAGAGTTGGAAGGGACCTTAGAGGACAATGAGTCCAATCTCTTCATTTCACAAATGAAGAAACTGAGGCAACCAGAGGTTAAGTGACTTGTTTAGGATCACACAGGAAGTAACTTTGAGGCAGGGTTTGAATTGAAAACTTCCTGAGTTAAAATACAGCACCCTATCCTATGTCACCCTGCTTCTCAAAGTTTTTGAAATGAAATTTTATTTTTTTCAATTACCAAAAATCTATTTTCTTACCCTCACACTCATTATACCCCCCAAATTGGGGGGAAAAAGAAAAGTCTTCTAACAAATATGCAAAATAAGTTACCACGTTGCCCATATTAACAAACCTATATCTCAATTTGCATCACCTTTCTATCTGGAGGCAGATGATATGCTTCATCTTTGTTCTTTGGGAACTGCAGTTGGTCATTTCATGGGTCAGAGTTCTTTCATAGTTGTCTTTACAATGTTGTTGGATAAATCAGTCTCCTTAATCTGTTCACTCTGTTGTCAGTTCATACAAGTCTTCTCAGATTTCTCTGAAACTGTACCTTGCAAAATTTCTTATGGCATAATAATATTACATTACTTTCATATGTTGTAATTTGCTTAGACATTCCTGATAGGCACCCCCTTAGTTTCCACTTCTTTGCCATCCCCAAAAAAAGTTGCTATAAATATTTTTGTACCTATAGTTCCTTTTCCTTTTTTTTTTGATCTTTGAGGTATATACAGCTTCTCAAAAATTACCAACCAACATGGGGCAAGAACCCACAACCTTGGGATTAAAAGTCCCATGAGCTACACACTGAGCTAGCTGGGTTCAGTCCATAGAGAAAAATGGCAATGACAATGGATGTTCTTCAGCTGAAGGGGATCCAGAAGTAGTTCACGGAGGAGGGGGCAGCCATATTTAGTCAGACACAAAAAAGCAGATGTCTTTATTTAGCTTATACCCTGCTGCTTGTCTGGTACAAAACTACCGCATCCTTAATAGTGGACCTCCCTAGACCTCAGTTTTCTCATCTGAATGAAGCCCAGGCTTTCTGGGCATATTTTGAGCATGCCCAGTTTGTCTAACATGGAATCATGACTCCCTTACCACACGGGTGGAGTAGTGATGAGCTACATATTAGGCAAACTACACATGCTCAGAACATGCCCAGAGAAGTCCAGGCTATATGTAAAATGAGCCTGTTGAACCTCTGGGGCCAACTCTAAATTTAAAATCCTATGACTTTGTCTTTTTTTTAAAAATATTTTTCTAATTACATGTAAAATAATTTTTAACATTTTTTTTAATTTTGAGTTTCAAATTCTCTCTCCCCCTCCTTCCCCTACCCCTTCTCTGAGACAGTAAGTAATTTGATATATTATTTATATGTGTGCAATAATGCAAAACATACTTCCATATTAGTCATGCTATGAAAGAAAACACAGACCCCGCCCCCCCCCAAAAAACTCATGAAAAAAATAAAGTGAAAAATAGTATGCTTTAATCTGCATTCAGACTCTCAGTTCTTTTTCTGGAGATGGATAGCATTTTCCGTCATGAGTCTTGGATCATTGTATTTCTGAGAATAGCTAAGTAATTAATAGTTACTCATTGTACAATGTTACTGTTACTGTATACAATGTTCTCCTGGTTCTGCTCACTTTACTTTGCATCAGTTTGTATATGTACAGATTTTTCTGAAATCATTCTTCTCATCATTTCTTATAGGACAATAGCATTCCATTACAATCATATACCGCACTCTGTACAACCATTCCCCAGTTGATGGACATCCACTCAATTTCCAATTCTTTGCCACCACAAGAAGAGCTACTATAAAAATTTTCATACACATAAGTATTTCTCCCCTTTTTTAGATCTCTTTGGGAGTGCAGACCCAGTAGTGGTGTTGTTGGACCAAAGAATATGCACAGTTCTGTAGTCTTTTGGTGTAGTTCCAAATTGCTCTCCAGACACAGCTCCACCAGCAGTGCATTAGGGTCTCAATTTTCCCACATCTCCTCCAATATTTATCATTTTCATTTTCTGTAACATTAACCAATCTGATGGGCGTGAGGTGGCACCTCAGAGTTGTTTTAATTTGCATTTCTCTCATCAATAGTGATTTAGAGCATTTTTTCCCCATATAACTATGGATAGCTTTGATTTCTTCATCTGTCTCTTCATATCCTTTGACCATGTATCAATTGGGGAATGACTTGTATTCTTATAAATTTGATTCAATTCTCTATATATTTGAGAAATATCAGAGACATTTACTGTAAAATTCCCATCACCCGCAAGCTTAGTGCTTTCCTTCTGATCTTGGTTGCATTGGTTTTGTTTGTGCAAAAGCTTTTTAATACAATCAAATTATCTCTTTTGCATCTCGTAATGCCCTCTACCTGACTTTGTCTTTCATTAATCCTGTCTCTGATCTGACTATAATTCTTGGTCTTCACTCTGCTTCCACTTCAAACTGCACCTTCTACCTCTCTCTTTTCCCATTTCATTATTTATCTGCTTGGTTCTCGCCCTTGGCTTGTTTAAAATCATGATCCTGGCTTTTAGCAGAGGGAGAACCTCTCAGCCAAAAATTCAGATATAGCTCCTATTCTGGAGAGAACTATTCTGGAGGCAACTAGGTGTTGCCTCTTCTGTTTCTTTGCCTTCACACAGACTGTCTCTCACGCCTGAAATGTCTTCCCAACTCACCTCTACCCCTTGGAGGCCTTTGGCTTCTTGCAAAGTTCAAATCAAATGCTACCTTCCAAGGGAAGCCTTTCCTGATCCTCTCAGCCACTAGTGTCCTTTGAAATTATTTTGCATTTACTGTGTCTATATTCAATTATAAGTCTGTTATTTCTCCCTTGTAGAATATAAGCTCCTTGAGGTCTGAGATTCTCTTTTTCTCTCTCATACATGCATCTCTCTCTCTCTCTTTCTCCCTCCCCCCCCTTTCTCTCTCTCTTCCTATATCCTCAGTGCTCAGCACAGTGCCTAGCATATATCAGATACTTAATAAATGCTTGTTATTAAGCATTATATCATTTATATATAATATCATAATACAATGACATAACACAGCAAGCAAATACTTGTTACTAATGGGCAAATAAAGGAAACAGTTCAAAGCCCAGCACAGCACTTGATTATATTGATTTTAAAAAATGGCAGGTTTTTGTATAGAAAAGATAGCTAGCCTGAGGGACTGGGAAAGGGAAACACTGGAATTTCTGTACATGCATCTTGTGATGCTGCATCTTCACACAAATCTGGTTTAATTCTACAAAGATTTATTCATCCTACTTAACTCTAGGCAGAGCAGAAGGAAGGGACCCAACAGAACCAGCCCAACATGGCGTTGACATATCAGGGTAGGGTAGGGCAGGAAATGGGTGTCCCCTCCTGACTCTGCTTGGAAAGGTTGGGGGGCAGTGTTGGAAGGGAAAGAAAGTTTGTTTGGATAGTAGCACTGCATCACCTCAAGCAAGTCACCTTGACCTCTCTTGCAATCCCTAATTCCATTCAAGTTTGAGTTCAAGGGCCCCTGCCTGCAGGGGACCTTTTCTAATCTTATTTAGTGTTAGTGTTCTCCCCAAACACTTAAATTACTTTACATATACTTTATATTCCTTTACCTGTGTGCACATTGTTTCCCTCAGTGGAATGTAAGTTCCCTGAGGGCAAATGCTCTTTTCATTTTTGTCTTTCGTTGTCATTCATTCAGTAATAATTTATTAATCAATTACTATGTGCCATGCTATGCACTGTGGATACAAAGATAAACAAGGCAGTCCCTGCCCTCAAGGAGCTTACATTCTACTGGGATGATATGACACATACCCAGATAAGTAGATACTCTGTGTGTGTGTGTGTACACAAAACAAATATAACTTAGAGGTGACTGGGCACTAACAATGGGAAGAATCAGGGTAGGCTTCTTTTTCCTGTTGAGGCAATCAGGGCTAAATTGACTTGCCCAGGGTCACACAGCTAGTAAGTGTCAAATGTCTGAGGGTGGATTTGAACTCAGGTCCTCCTGACTCCAAGGCCAGAGCTCTATCCACCGCACCACCTAGCTGCCTCTTAGGGTAGGCTTTTTGTAGGAGGAGACAGTTGGGGGTGTTGAAGGGAGCCTGATGTTCTAAGAGGGTGAGATGAGGAGGGAGAGAGCAATCAGTACGGCATATTTTAGGTACTTAATTAATTGAATTGAATTCATTGAGCTCATTTTATTTAACTGCATTGAATTCTGGTGGTGACCTGGGCTTCCAAAAAGGGAGCAATACCCGGGCATTGTTTTATGACCTGAGACTTGCTACTTCTATTAGGGCAAATTAATGGTGGAATGCAGAGGACAGAGCAATGCCTGGAGTCAGGAAGACCTGAATTCAAACCTGGCCTCAGACACATATTAACGATGTGACCCTGGGCAAGTCACCTAACCCTGTTAGCCTCAGTTTTCTCATCTATAAAATGGGCTGGAGTAGGAAATGGCAAACCACTCCAGTATCTTTGCCAAGAAAACTCCAAATGGGGTCATGGAGAGTTGGACACGACTGAAAAAATGACTCAACAATGACACGTTCCTTGGTCTTTTCATCATGCTATTCTAGGCAGGGCTAATAATAATAACTATGTGAGCCTGAGCTTCATTAAGCTATTATCAGAGCAAGCTCCTGGTTTATCTCCTACTGGGAGTCCGATAGCTATCCTGCAGGGCCTCTAGTCAATCGCCTATAACAACAGATGAGTCTGAACTCAGCAAAGAGCCTGTCCTCCCCATCACTGTGTGTTCCACACACACTCGCCATCACCTTTCCCTGAGCTCTCCATCTGTGGTTTGCTACGATGATGAGTGGTTAGAACCGATGCCCCTCCATGACAAAGACCAAGGGAGAGGCTGGCCCCATGAGGGACCTCAGATGCCCAGGAAGCACCAACCTACAACTTCAGGAAGTTATTATTTCAATCTATTTCTTTCCTTGGAGGAAAAAAAAAGATCATTTGAAACCATTCTAAAAACCCTTAAATCAGGACCCAGTGATTTGTGAAGTGCTCGCAACTGACAGCAGTCTCTGCCTTTGTGGTTGGTGGAGCACAAAGGTGCTATTTTTAAATTGAGATAAACAGTTACCTTTTAACTGTTTAGGGTCCTTCCTTGTCTTCATTCTTTTAACTCCCTCCTTGGGAGCCAATTGTATCACACACACACACACACACACACACACCTCCAAGCTTTGTATGCGTTCAACATTCTGCTACATTTTTGGAGCTGGTCAACTTGGCATATTCTTGAGCAGCTTATCCCCCAAAGAGGCACTAGTGGCTCTCAGCTGAGGGCACGTGGCACCCATCTCTCCACCAGAGACCTAACGTCACCACGGACCAAGTACTCCTAGCACTACAGGAGGGCCACATGAATTGAGTAGACACTATCATCCTGCGCAAAGACACTGCCAAAAGCTTTCTAGAGGGTGGCAAACCCACAGGAAGCTTCCTTACTCAATTTTGATTGGGGCCCAGGATAGACATGAAGTCCCCGACTGCAACTTTGGTTCTCCAGAGGAACAAATAAGTAGCATATATGGAATAAAAAATTATGAAAATTGGCAGGTGCGAAGCAGTGTGTTATAGTAGAGAGTACATGTGGGGTCAGGAGAGACCTAGGTTCAAATCTGGCCTCTGGCATTTAGCAATCTCTGTAACTAAGGGCAAGTCATTGAATCCTTGCTGAGTCTCAGTTTTCTCATCTTTAAAATGTGAATAATAATAGCTATTGTACCAGCCACACAGGGTTACTATGGAAATTTTTTAAAAATTCTTTTTTTTTATTATGTTTTAAATGCCAAACTGTCTTCCTCTGCACCCCCACCAGAGAAGGCCACTATTTGACACAAATATATAAATATGTATAAAACCATCCTATGCATACTTCTATTTATCAGTTCTTTCTCTGGAGGTGGATAGCATCTTCCTTCATGGGTCCTTTGTAGTTGATCTGAGTGCCACCAGAATTTAAGATCTTTATAAATTTTAAAGTGCCATATATATCAGCTATGATAATAATAATAATAATTATCATTATTGTTATTACCATATTGGTCTAGACCTGTGATTTCATTGATGAAGGGAACTCCAGGTGTGTAAACTCCCTCTACTGACAGAGCATATCACCACTCACCTTGACAAAGTCCTTTCCAAAGTGGTCAGTGGTGCACTTAACTAGATTCTTCTTTCTCCTACCTTCTTCACTGAAGTGATAGACCAGATCTTTACACCCCTGAGATCCTACTGAAGATTGGTGAAGGCTTGAACAGAAGTCAGCCCAGTGCCAGGTGTGGAAGGAAGTGAGAAAAAGAGGAGGAGGAAGAAGAAAGTTTCTTCAAGTTGTTATTTTGAATCTTTTCTTGAGTTTTGGGTTTTGTTTCTTTTTTTGGTTTTGTGGAAGAAAGATGACAAGGAGGGAACATGTGTGTTATTTATAGTTGAACTGATTCAAACTAATTGGGGAGAAAAGTCAAGCTGAACTGATGAAAAGCCCTTATTTGAAAAGGAACGATTTTTAGATTTTCAATGACATGTGGAAGCATCAGGCGCCGTCATTTCCATAAGATGGGGGGAGGCCAACTGACCCATAAAACACAGAACTCATGGTCCAGGAGATGAGGAGTACAAGCTAGTCATTTTGGACAACGGTGTGGGCTGGGTTGTTTACCCTTGACTCTCTGCATCCTACCTGATCTTTTCAGCACCCCATACTCCCCTCTATCAGAGAATTCTGATCTCTCATTGATATTGTTACTTCTGAGCCTTAATCCAGATCCCAAGCTACAAGCTGGCCTTCTGCCTCGGTTGCCCATTGCCACTTCCACATCCTGTCCAGCTAGAGTACCCCTCCCTGGGATAGAGACTTTTAATTGGTTGCCATCTTCACTGCCTGGACTATGCTTCCCAGCTATCCCTCATGAAAAGAGCTTCTGACTGGTGACCACCTTGCCTTGTTGGTCAGGACATGTATAAGAACTCAAATTGGGTCAACAAAGGCTCGCCTAATCTAAGATATTAACTTTGGCTGCCTAACTAGTAATGGGTGGTTGGGGGCTCATGACCAACCTCCAACTTCTCAGAGTCACCCCTAGAATCCTGAGGGAGAAGTATTCAGCCATCTTCTTGGGATACAACTCACCGGTGCCAATATGAATCGGGAGAGTGAACCCAAAGTGGGAGTTGGGGGGGTGTTACATGTCAATGACCTTTAAAAAACTGGAGACAATAAGAGATGCCATAGAACTGGAGACAGGCCAAGGTCTGATTTTTTTTTTTTTAACACTACAGGCCAGTGATCTTGATTTTGATTTTTTGCGAAATCATAGAATGTGAATTTAAAGAGATGGTTTATATGCCCTTAGAAAGGGAAGCAGTGATCATCACAAGCCAGTAGGTATTCAACAAGAAGGAGTTGAGCAAGATCGACTTCATTTATTTTTCTGATGCTTTTATAGTAACAAATTAGGAGAATTGTGCAGACTGTATACCTTAATTTCTGCAAGATATTTCACAGCTTAGTTAGACTGGGTCCTTTTCTCCAGGGGAGATATACAGGCAGAAAGAACTAAAATGACTGATGAATCCATTAAGTGTAGTCCTTAATATAAAAGGAATTCTACCAACCACTGCATGTATCCTTATCTTGCCTTCTCCTGACTGGTAGATTCAAAGGAGGGTGGGATCTGTATAATCAGGATGGGTCCCAGCTCCCTTTGGCAACTTTAGTAGCAATCCCATATAGACCCTACCCTCCCTTCCTCCAGAGGGATAGAGAGCAGTGGATGGAGCCCTGGGTCTGGAGTCAGATCCTGAGTTCAAATCTAGCCTCAGACACTTATTAGCTGTGTGACCCTGGGCAAGACACTTGACCTGTTTGCCTCAGTTTCTTTATCTGTAAAATGGGGATAATAATAACACGTACCTCACATTTGTAAAAAGCACTTAGGACAGCACCTGGCTTGTAGTAAGCATTATAGATATGTTAACTATTATAATTATTAATATATAAATGGTTAATCTCCTTCCTCCTAAGCTCCAAACCCCCCAACAACACACACACACACACACACATACACATACACACACACACACTCACTCACTCAAAATTAATCTATAAAGTTCTGAGAAGGGATAGTTGCCTGGGACCATTTGTGTTTGCTGTTAAATTTCTTCAAATCAGAACCAATATTGAGAATGTTACTGTGGTGATGTGGTGGGGGCACATGTTCTTTTCAATCTGCTTTGTCTACTAGACCATCTTGTATTATTGTCATTCCACATCATTGCTAGATAATCCAAGAATGAGGTTTTGTCCCCAGACCTTGAAATGTGAGGCAGGACTAACTGAATATGAAAAAGATCTGGGGCATTTAGTGGACCACATACTCCAGATGAGTCAATAGTACGATATGGTAACCAAAATTGTGAAGGTCATCTAAGGCCTCCTTAGTGGAAACATAGTATGCAGGATGAGGCAGGCGATGGTCCCATTTTAATTTCACCATACCCAGAGTACTGTGTCTAATTCTGGACACCCTGAAAAACTGGAGCATGCTCAGAAGACAGTGACCAGCAGGGTAAGAGAACTGGAAATCACCCCAATACTTCGGCTCAGCATAATTCCTATTTTCAGCTATTTGAAGGGTTGTCACATAGAAGACTAATAATAATAATAACTAATATTTATAGAGTGCTTACTATGTGCCAGGCACTGTGCTAAGTGCTTTACAAATATTATCTCACTAGATCCTCACAACAACTCTGGGGGGTACGTGTTATTGTTATCCCTGTTTTACTGGTGCAAAAACTAAAGCAAACAGAAGTTAAGCGACTCACTCAGGGACACTGGGCAAGTGTTTGAGGCCACGTTTGAACACAGGTCTTCCTAACTCCAGGCACAATGCTCTAACAACTGTGACACTGAGCTGTCCTAGATCAGAATTCTACTTGGTCCCAGAGGCCAGAACTTGGAGCTCCGGGTGGGAGTCTCAGAGAGGCAGATTTTGGCTTAATGTAGGGAAAACATGTAGGGGCATGTTGGGGCAGCTAAGTGGGCAGTGAATAGAATGCCAGCTGGGAGTCAGGAAGACTCATCTCCCTGAGTTCAAATCTAGCTTCAGACACTTACTAGCTATATAACTCTAGACAAGTCACTTAAACTCTGTTTGCCTCAGTTTCCTTATCTATAAAATGAGCTGGAGAAGGAGACGGCAAATCTTTGTAGAGAAAACCCCAAATAAGACCACAAAGAGTCAGATATGACTGAATAACACGGGAAAGTATTCCAAACAGTAATAGATATCACAAAGTGCAAAGGCTTTCACAGGAAGGTAGGTGGTGAGTTTTTAGTGACTTGAAGCTTCTAAACAAAGGCCGGCTGGCCATTTGTTAGAAACGTCATAGAAGGAATTCCCGTCCAGTGTGGATGGAACAAGGTCCCTTCCCTTTCCGAGATTCTTAGATTCTCGGAGTGTGTTCTCACTTGCATTTCAAGCAGGTTCTCTGCAAGCATGTCTCTATACTGTTCATGCAAAAGGACTTGCTGACCCAAGTGAAGCCTCCACCTCTTTCCTGCCTGAATGACCACAAAAGCTCAAACAGCAGAGGAGTCCAAGTGATGAATGGCTTACCTTATTTACTTCGCCTCTTACAACCACTGGCTTCAAACAACAGAGGCAGTCCCTGGCAGGCTGGCTTTGTAGTGGGCTTGTTCTGGGGAGGGAATCAATATTGCAATCAGCTATTCAAAAATCATTATATCCTTTTTTTCTTTAAAGTGGAAACATTTGTTATGGCCTAGAGTAGGAAAGGCAGAGTACAATTTAACTTGTTAAACTTTGGAAAAAGCCAGAGGGAAGAGAAGAAACCCATCATTTCCAAGTAGTTCATCCTCCCCAAGATACAGCAGCTTTTGACGCTCTTTCTCCATGTCCCTTCCCCCTCTCAACACACACACACACACACACACACACACACACACACACACACACACA
>NW_020954577.1:24434499-24451422 GCF_900497805.2 Vombatus ursinus | reverse complement strand
ACACACACACACACACACACACACACACACACACACACACACACACACACACCCCCTTGGATCTCCACAGGGAGATTTTTGCAATTTAAATATAAGGAAGAAATGTATTTTTTTTTAATGTTGCATTGCCATTATTTTTTAAATTACACTTCTATCTCTTTTCAATGACTTTCCCTCTGCTTCTACTCCCTCCCTTATAACAGTTAAGAAAAATAAATCAACACATTTAATAGTACATACTTCATTCTGGACCCATGGGCCACCACCCTTTGGAATTTGACCAAGTCTCTCATTTCCTTCTGGGCAAGATAAATAAACCATAGGATCACAGATTTAGGGCTGGAAAGGACCTTAGAGGTCACTCAGTCATTTTACAGATGAGGAACTTCAGGCTGAGAAAAGTCAATTTACTCCCCCAGGATCACATAGCTAGTAAGTGTCTGAGACAGGATTTGAACCCAGATCTCAACTCCAGGGCTAGCATTCTATCACCTATACCACGAAAACACAGTGAGATGGATTTAGAGATGATTGAATGCCCAGGCTGGTCAGATTAGGCTTCTCTCTCAGAGGAAGGAGGAAGGCATGGGGGAGGTGGGAGGTGAGATATACAGGCAGAAACAACTAGAATGCAGGAGACAAGGAGAAAATATATTCTCAACAAGAAAAATAATGGAGGCTCTTATCCAAAGCAGGCACTGGGTCCAGGTGTGACCTAACAACAGGGACTGCATTGTGTGACCCCAGGGCATGGACTGTGTTAATAATGGAGTGTAGGGGGCACAGAAACCACCTTGCTTAGGAAGTCTAAGCATGTACTGCATGAGAGAGATGGGCAGACAGGCCACTGGTAAAAGAGTCACCAAAACAAGAAGGATTAGTTTCTGGCAGAGCTCCAGGAGAGCAGGGATGGAGGTCAGCGAATCCCTCCTGGTGCTGTCCCCTCTCGGGTCTTAGCCTGGCCAGCATCGGAAGGGCCACATCTCAGTTCCTGCAGCTCGGTTTCCCTCTTCCTTTCTCCCAAAATAGTGCTTTTCTTCAAGAAAGCCAAAATAATAACAATAATAATAATAATAAATAACAATAATAAGACTACCCCTGCTGGTTTAGATGGGGAGGCAAAAACAGCCGGTTTAGCTGAAGGTGAACCGGTCACTGCCTGGGAAATGACCACGCTATCCTCCACATGGACATAGCAAGCCCAGCTGACCACCACAGCTAATATAACATAACTGGTCAAGACACAACAAGCAATTTCAATTTCCGAAGAACGAAGCTGGCTGAGAAATGAAACCCGATGTGACTGCAGGAGTCTGGCCCTGGCACAACCAACAGGGAATCTAGCTCTAAGATGTGCATAGCAGAAATAAAGACTCTTTGAAACAAAAATTTAATGGTGAGGCTAGTAAAAGGAAACCAAATGTGATTTGTTTTCTTCTCCCTTCTCTCCCTCCTGCTCCCCTTCCTACATGGTTTCCATGTGGCGCATGGAAGTCATTAACCGTTATTGTTGAATACCACATGTGTTTGGCAATAGTGATGTATGTGGATTTGTGTGATGCCCGGGTGAGCAAATAAGAAAGTCCCTGCCCTCAGGTGTACTGTGTAAAGGCATAAACAACACCATGGAAGAAGAAGAAAATATGGGAAACTGAATAGGGAGGGACTCTTGGCCCTGGCTGGTGGGCCTGTTTTATAGAAGGATAGGTTAGGGGAAGGAGATCTCTGATATCCTTTTAGGGCTTCAGGTATGGAGGAAGTAGGATGGAAAGAGGGATGGAAAGATGGGAAACAGCAGGACAAGGCAGGGGAGAGCGGGGAGGAGGAAGGAAGCCCAAGGTTGGGGTCAGAACCCAAGGAGCTTGGATGCAGGCTGGGGTGGGAGGGGTTAGTCAGAGACAAAGGAAAAGAAACAACCAGGAAGAAAGCTTGGCCCACAGGAGACGCCGGAAGAACCAATTGTGGCTGAAAGCAGGGGACGAAGAGACTTGTTGCTGGGCTTTTGAGTGGAAAAGAGAGTGCCAGATTAGAGTTGGAGGATCTGAGTTCGAATCCCCTGCTCTGCCTATGGGATCTCCAGGCAAAATCACTTAATGTCCCTGGGAGTTGGTTTCTCTATCAATATAAAGAGGGGGTCCACCTAGAGAGCTGATCTCTATATTTGTTTCCAGCTCTGAAATTCTATGACTGTAACCTTGTTAAAAGTGGCTTATAATTTATTTTTACTTGGATTTTATCTACATTGCTGGTCATTTTTTTCTTTTCTTTTTTCTTTTTTTTTGGACTAGACAGGAGATTTCAGTAGTAGGGAGCTCCCAGGGAGAAATATCCTCTACCAATAGAGAATGACTAAATTTCTTTAATTTATGGTCTTAGAGACTTGCTTGGAGCACTAGGAGGGAGCAGGGTTGGGAAGCCAGGATATAGCAGCAGGACCCGAGCCAGGCTTGGCTGAGTCCAGTGCCAGCTCTCTCTCTGCTCATTCCACCTTGGTGCCTCTCTGGGTCCACCAAGTAGGACCATATGCTGTCAATAATGCATAATGCAGTAATGCAATGCGGTTTGTCAGTGTGAGAATTTCTTCCGCCAATTCAGAGCTGTAATTGATCATCTTAGCTGCCTGAGATTCAGAATCAATCACTTGCCAACAGTTACACAGAGAGTAAGTATCATTGGCAGAATTTGCACCCAAGTCTTCCTAATTCCACATCTAGCATTTTCACCGCCAGCCATATATGGGAAGAACCTCGTATTATGCACCCAGTCCTGTCTCACTTTTCTTAACAGCGTTAGGAAATGATTCTAACATCCTTCTTAAGGGGATGCTTTTAAGGAAGCCAAAAATATAACTAGTCATTCAGCATTTCAAAGTTGGAAAATTCATCCCATGCTTTAGGTCAGTATTCTCTGGGCTAAATGTCAACCACATCTTAGATTTCCAATACTGAGCACTGTTTTCCTCAGATATTAAACATTAAGGACCAAAAATGGTTCAGTGAATGTGGAAAATAGGACTGGGCCCCACTCCTCCTCACTGGTGCCCGGGCCTGTCTGGGCCGGCCATCATCCAGAACGAAGCCAACAACCTGGGACTAATGTCCCCATCTCTTCCCTGTGGAAACCACTGCCACATTTAAAGTTGCCCGAAAGGTTTGTGTTCACCAGTGGAAATAAATGAACCAAGCTGGGGAAAGAACATAGGAGATACCAGATATGGCTTTGGAGAGAGGGATGGATAATTTTAGAAACCCAGTAACACAAGGAGGGACAGTGCCACAGCGGTTCATGGATTCGGAAAAATGTGAGGGTTGGCGATTTGGGATAAAGTGACTGGGAGCCCTGAAAACCCAGTCAAACCAAAATGACAGCTTATTGTTTTGGTGACCAAATGACTCAAGTAACTGAAGCAGTAAATGGGGGACAGAGAGAGAAAGAGAGAAAGAGAGAGAAAGAGAGAAAAAGAGAGAGAGAAAGAGAGAGAAAAAGAGAGAGAAAGAGAGAGAAAGAGAGAAAGAGAGAGAGAGAAAGAGAGAGAGAGAGAAAGAGAGAGAGAGAGAGAGAGAGAGAAAGAGAAAGAGAGAGAGAGAGAGAAAGAGAAAGAAAGAGAGAAAGAGAAAGACAGAGAAAGAGAGAGAGAAAGAGAGAGAGAGAGAGAGAGAGAGAGAGAGAGAGAGAGAGAGAGAAACATTAGCAAAGCAAGACACACACACACACAGAAAGAGACAGAGGGGTGAGGGAGGGAGACATAAAGATAGAGACATAGTGAGACACAGAGAGATAGAAAGACATGGAGAACGTTGAAGGTAGGCAGGCAGGTAGGTGGTCAGCTCTCTTTCAAGCCCTGGAATACTCCAGCTAAATATCGAGGTGATGGGATAAATAGACCCCTTCCTCCTGCCCAGGTTTGTTGAATGCTTTCCTCCCTAGGAATAGCACTGTGCCCAGCTGGCTGCCAGGGAGAGGCGGTCCACGGGCTGGGTTCCAGCTGGCTGGCCCGCGGTGCTGTCACAGCGCCCTGGGAGCTCAGCAGGAGAGAATGTCACTATGGCCTCAGGGGTGGCTTTGGACTCCAGGCTGTCCTGTGGTTCAGGGGAAAGAAATTAATTTTTACAAAGTGAAGGCTAGAACTTCAGCTCTCAGGTCAGAGGAGATGAGTGATTAAGAGACATGAGGTGTGGCTCTCTGAGATTTGGGGCGGTTGTAGGATTGGGTAGGGGATGAGGAATGCAAAGGTGGGAACTGCCCCCTTCCTGGTCCAATTTTCATCAGCAGAGAATTTAGAACTGGAAGGAACCTTAGCTATAATAGGCTTCAGACTTGGGGAGAGGTCACCTTCTGAGAGGTCACCTACATTTTACAGATGGGGAAACTGAGGCCTGGGAGGTCAAGTGATCTGCCCAAAGTCACACAGCTACAGAGTGCCCATGTAAAAACTTGAATCTTGGCCATCGTGTCCTGAATTGGATGCATTTTTCCCGGGTGTGGGTGATTCTCCCAAAGGCTATGAGTGGATCCTGACAATGATCTGGGGTAATTGCTGGCCTGGGGGCGGTTGCCAATTGCTTTCTCTGAGCTTTTTTTTCAAGATGGAACAGTGCTCATATGAGCAGTGAACTGGGAGATCCAGAAAGCTGGGTTCTAGTCTCAATTCTGCTTCTTTGGAACTGTGTGACCTGGCTATCTATCTGCCCTGCCTACCCCAGAGGATTTCAAGACTCTGGTAAGATAAAGCCAAGTGGAAAGTGCCTCATCGTCCTGTCCCTAATACTGTCTGTGTTATTATTAAGGTGGTGATATTATTAAAGTCTGACCTGAAGCAGGGAGGAAGGGTAGACTGAATGAAATAACCTCACCCAGCCATAATCGGGCCTAACTTTCAATCCTTACCCTTCTCCCTCCCCTCATTGTCCCTCAGCTGAGCTCAGGCTTCTCCCTGGCCGCCCAGGGCTCCCGCACTGGGACTTCCCACCTGGACCTAGCTCTGAATGCAACATTCTGTGCTAAAATCTTTCCTGGGCCTTCTTCCCACCTCCTCTTTTTGTCCGATCAAAACTGACTTCTCTAGAGCCTCCTTCTCTCCAGGTATTGCAGGTAAACTGACTAAACAAATTGTGGGTGTGGTGTTTAGAGGCCAGACCTGTGATTTTATAGGTACAGGGAGCTCCTGGTGAAGAAACTCTCTCTACATATGCAGACAGACACCCAATCTACTGCTTATAGTCTTAGAAAGTTGTCCTGGGTTGTACAGTCAGCAGGTGTCAGAGATGAACTCAGGACGTCCTGGCTCCAAGCCAGTCTTCAAGACTCAAGCCACCTACGTCTCTCTTAGCTGAGATGTTAATAGCTGATATAGACCACATAGGTGATGCGGTTGATAGAGTGCTGGGTCTGGAGTCAAGAGGACCCAAGTTCAAATGCAGCCTCAGACCCTTATTAGCTGTGTTACCCTGGGCAAGTCACTTTACCTTTGTCTGCCTCAGTTTCTTCATCTGTAAAATGGGGCTAATAACAAGCACCTACCTAAGAGGGGTTGTTGTTGTGAGGGTCAAATAAGATAATACTTGTAAAAGAGATTAGGACAGTGCCTGGCATATACTATAGTTTATATAAATGCCTGTTCCCTTCCTTCTTCCTTAATGATGTATCTCAGGGGTGGGGAACCTATGGCCTTAAGGCCACATGTGACCTAGAAAGCCACATTGGATTCAGTCCAAAGAAGGACCTAGAAGGCCATGCTGGATTCAGTGAAAAGGTCGCACTGAAGGACCTAGAAGGCCACATTGGATTCAATCAAAAGGCTGTACTTAAGGACCTAGAAGGCCACAGGCTCTCTCTCCCCCTCCCGGGCCTTATCCTGTCCCAGTTAACATTCTCAAAGCAACAGGAGCCTTCAGTGTCCTAACCCAAAGGAGGGAGGGTCTAAGAACTCAGAGACCAGCTCCTCCTACTGAGGACACCCATACTAAGGGTGAAAAACCCAAGCTACAGGATTTGATTCATTATGGTAAATGAATGAATTAGATTCATTAAGGTGAAAGGCATTCAACTTTAGGAACTTGGAAAAAAGGCGTCTTCTCCCTCTCACCCTCTCTAAGTTCCAAAAGGTAGTAAGATGGCTTCCTTATTATTTTCTTAAGCAAGAAGCTATTTTTCACCAGACTCAGGAATTCCCAGTATTCTTCAAAAATCATTTTCTCTTGGGGACTTTTTATTGATTAACAGGGAGGCAAGGAAGTCTTTGGGAGGCCAAATGGATAAGAGGTAGGTGATGGTAAAAATGGGATCACATGGCAATGATTTCAGAGAGTTTTGTAGAGCTCTTATCTTTGCTGACCATTGAACAGAATGGAAGACTGAGGAACTCTGTGCCTTTTAAAACAAAGTGAGACTTACTGGAAACAGCTTCCTTTTCTGGGGTAAAGCATGCTGTATAGTCTGAGTGGCTGAGAAGTGGATTCTCTCTCTTTTGTAAAATTCTATTTTATTTTATTTTCATTTCCAAATTCTCTCTTCCCCTCTCCTTCTCCCACCCATTAAGAAGTCAAGAAAACAAACCTCATTACAAACATGTAGAGATATGAAAAACAAATTCTTAAATGAGTTATGTTGTAAAAAGAAAGAAAAAAAGAGAAAAGAAAAGATGCTTCAATGTGCACACTGAATCCAACAGTTCTCTTTCTGGAGGTAGATAGCATGCTTCATCATGAATCTCTGGGACTGTGATTGGTCATTATGTTGATCATAGTTACCAAGTTTTTCAAAGTTGATTATCTTTACAATATTGTTGTTATTATATAATAAAACTGTTCTCCTCTTTGCATCGATTCATATAGGTCTTCCCAGATTTTTCTGAAAACCATCCCCTCCATTGTTTTTTCCTTCCTTCCTTCCTGTTTATCAAATATTTAAAAATTTTTATTTTTCTCAATAATGTGTAATTTTTTAAACATTCATTTTTAAAAATTTTGAGCTTCCAATTCTTTCCCTACCTACCTCCCCTTGAGAAGGCAAGCAATTTGATACAGATTATATATGTGAAGTCATGCAAAACATAAAACAAACAAGAAAAATAAAGAAAGTTAAAAAGTATGCTTCCATCTGAATTCAGACTCCAGCCTGAATAGAATTGGATAGAAGTGGGTAGAATTTTTCATCATGAATCCTTTGGAATTGTCTTGGATCATTATATTGTTGAGAATATCTAAGTCATTCACAGCTGATCATTGTACAATGTTGCTGTTACTGTGTACAACGTTCTCCTGGTTCTGCTCGCTTCACTTTGCATCAGTTCATGTAAGTCTTTCTGGGTTTCTGAAACCATCCTCATTTCTCATAACACAACAGTATTCCATCACAATCATACACCACAACTTATTCAGTCATTCCCCAACTGACGGGCATCCCCTCAATTTTTAATTCTTTGCCAACACACAAAAAAGTTTTTAGTACAAGTAGGTCATTTTATCTTTTTAAAAAAATTCTCTTTGGGATACAGACCTAGTAGTGCTATTTCTAGGTCAAAAGGTATGCAGAGTTTTATGGCATAGTTCTTTTGGGCATAGTTCCCAACTGCTCTCCAAACTGGTTGGATTGGTTTACACCTCCACCAACAGTGCATTAGTGTCCCAATTTTCCCATATCCTCTCCAGTATTTATTATTTTCCTTTTCTGTCATATTAGCCAATCTGATTAAGTGTGAAGTGGTACTCCAGAGTTGTTTTAATTTTCATTTCTCTAATCAGTAGTAGTGATTTAGACCATTTTTTCATATGACTACAAATAGCTTTGATTTCTTCACCCGAAAACTGCCTGTTCATATCCACTGACCATTTATCAATTGGGGAATGGCTCTTATTTTTTATAAATCTGACTCAGATCTCTATATATTTGAGAAATGAGGCCTTTATCAGAGAAACTTCCTGTAAAATGTTTTCACCAGTTTTTTGCTTTCCTTCTAATCTTGGCTGCATTGTTTGTATAAAACCTTTTTAATTCCATGTAATGACAATTATCCATTTTATATCCCATAATGCTTTCTATCTTATTTGGTCATAAATTCTTCCTTTATCCATTGCTGTCACAGGTAAAATTTTCCATGCTCCCTTGATTTGCTTAACGTGTCACCCTTTAAGTCTAAATCATGTGCCCATATTCATCTTATATGGGGATGTGGTGTGATTGTTGGTCTATACATAGTTTCTGACAAACTGCTTTCCAGTTTTCCCAGCAATTTTTGTCAAATAGTGATTTCTTATCCCCAAATCTTGGATCTTTGGCCTTATTAAACACTAGATTACTATGGTCATTTATTGTATTGTGTACCTAAGATACTTTTTTGGTAGTTTGATTGGTATGGCACTGAATAAGTAAATTAATTTAGGTAGAATTGTCATTTTTATTATATTGGCTCAGCCTACTCATGAGCAATTAGTATTTCTCCCATTGTTTGGCTCTGCCTTTATTTGTGTGAAATGTTTTGTAATTGTGTTCATATAGTCCCTGGATTTGTCTTGGCAGGTAGACTCCTAAGTATTTTATACTGTCTGCAGTTATTTTAAATGGAATTTCTTTTTCTCTCTCTCTTCCTGGTAGACTTTGTTGGTAATATGTAGAAATATGTAGATGATTTATGCGTGTTTATTTTACATCCTGCAACTTTGCTGAAGCTGTTAATTATTTCAACTAATTTTTAGCTGATTCTGTAGGATTTTCTAAGTATACCATTATATCATCTGCAAAGAGTGATAGTTTTATTTCCTCATTGTCTTCTAATTAGTTAGATTCTTTTTCTTCTTTTATTGCTCTAGTTAGCATGTCTCACACAATCTTGAATAATAGGGATGAGAATGGGCATCCCTGCTTCACCCCTGATCTCTTTGGGAAGGTTTCTAGCTTGTCCCCATTACAGAGAATGCTTGCTAATAGTTTTAGACACTACTTACCATTTTAAGAAAAGCTCCATTCATTTCTATACTTCTTAATGGTTTTTTTAAGTAGGAATTAATGTTGTATTTTGTCAAAAAGCTTTTTCTGCATCTATTGAGATAATCACATGATTTTTGTTGCTTTTGTTATTGATATGGTCAACTATACTCACAGTTTTCCTAATATTGAACAACTCCTGCATTCCTGGTATAAATCCCATCTGGTAATAGAGTATGCTCTTTGTGGTATGTTGCTGTAATCTCCTTGCTAGTATTTTACTTAAAAATTTTGCATCAACATATTACTAGGGAAATTGGTCTATAGTTTTCTTTCTCTGTTTTTGCTCTTCCTGGTTTAGATATCAGCACCATAATTGTGTCATATAAGGAATATGGTAGGACTCCTTCTTTGTCTATTTTTCCAACCAGTTAATATAACATTGAAATTAATTACTTTGAAAATTAATTACTTAAAAAAATTACTTTTAAGAGGTGGTAAAATTCATTTGTGAATCCACCTGGTCCTAGGGATTTTTTCTTAGGGAGCTCATTTATGGTTTATTCAATTTCTTTTTCTAAGATAGGTTATTTAAGTATTCTATTTCCTCTCTGTTAATACAAGCAATTTATGTTTCTGTAAACATTTATCTATTTGACTTAGATTATCTGATTTATTGGCATATAATTGTGCAAAATTGCTCCTAATAATTGCTTTAATTTCAACTTCATTTATAGTGACTTTACCCTTTTCATTTTTTTATAATTAATTTATTTTTAGTTTTCAATATTCACTTCCATAAGATTTCAGATTTTGAATTTTCTCCCCCACCCTCTCCTCCCCCCTCCCAAAGACAGCATGTAATCTGATATAGGTTTTACTTATACATTCATATTAAACATTTTCACATTAGTCATGATGTAAAGAAGAATTAGAACTAATGGGAGGAACCATGAAAAAGAAAAAACAAAACAAAATTACAAAAGAAAAGAAGAGCAAATAGTATACTTCCATAAGCATTCAGACTCCAAAGTTCTTTCTTTGGATGTGGACAGCATGAGTTGTCTTAGATCCTTGCATTGCTGATAAGAGCTAAGTCTGTCAAGGTCAGTCATTGCACAATGTAGCTGTTACTGCGTACAACCTTCTCCTGGTTTGGCTCATTTCACTCAGCATCAGTTCATATAAGTCTTTCCAGGTTTTTCTGAAGTCTCCTTGCTCATCATGTCTTACAGTAGCACAATAGTATTCCATCACATTTGTATACCACAACCCCCTTTCATTTTTGATACCAGTAATTTGGTTTTCTTTTTAAAAATCAAATTAATGGGGTAGCTAGGTGGCGCAGTGGATAGAGCTCTGGCCTTGGAGTCAGGAGGACCTGAGTTCAAATCCGGCCTCAGACACTTGAATCTTATTAGTTGTGTGACCCTGGGCAAGTCACTTAACCCCAATTGCCTCACCAAAAAGCAAAAAAAAAAAAAAATCAAATTAACCAATGGTTTATCTATTTTATTGGATTTTTCATAAAGCCAAGCTCCTACTTTTATTTATTAACTAAATGGTTTTCTTACTTTTAACTTATTTTTAACCTCTCCTTTGATTTTCAAGATTTTTAATTTAGTGTTTAATTGGGGATTTAAAATTTGTTCTTTCTCTAGTTTTTTTTTTTAAGTTGAAGGCACAATTTATTGATTTACTCTTTCTCTATTTTATTGATGTGTTTAGAGATATAAATTTCCCCCAAAGCACTGCTTTGGTGGATCCTATAAATATTGGTATGTCATCTCATTGCTGTCCTTCTCTTTAATGAAATTATTTATTGTTTCTATGATTTATTCTTTGACTCATTCATTCTTTAAGATTAGATTATTTCATTTCCAATTAATTTTTTTAGGCAATCGGGGTTAAGTGATTCCAATTAATTTTTAATCTGTTTCCTCGGCCCACTATTGAAAGCAATTTTTATTGCATTATGGTCGAAAAAGGGTACATTTAATATTTCTGCTTTTCTGCATTTGGTTGTGATGTTTTTATGCCCTAATACATGATCAATTTTTGTGTCAGTGCCATGTACCACTGAGAAAAAGGTATACTCCTTTCTATTTCCATTCAATTTTCTTTAGAGGTCTATAATATCTAACTTTTCTAAAATTTAAAAATTTTCTTCTTTATTTTATGGTTAGATTTTCTAGTTCTGAAAGGGGAAAGTTCAGATTCCCCACCAGTATAGTTTTACTATCCATTTCTTCCTGTAAATTTTTCCTTTAAAAATTTTATTTTATTTTTCCTTTAAAAATTTGGATGCTATGCTATTTGGTATACATATGTTTAGTATTGATATTACTTCACTGTCTATGATACTTTTTAGTAAAATGATGTATTTTCTGCTCATCTCTTTTAATTAGGTCTAGTTTTGTTTTTGCTTTGTCTGAGATCATGATTGCTACCCCTGCTTTTTTTTTTAACCTAAGCTGAAGCATAATAAATTCTGCTACAGCCCCTTATTTCTTATTTCTGTATGTGTTTCTCTGTTTCAAGAGTGTTTCTTGTAAACAACATATTGTTGTATTGTGGTTTTTAATCCATTCTGCTGTCTGCTTCCTTTTTCATGTGTAAATTCATTCTATTCACAGTCATAGTTACGATTACTTAATCTGCCCTCCCCTGCTTCTTAATTTCTTCCCTTCCTACTTCCTGTAAGGTAAAATAGATTTTTATACCTAATTGAGCATGTTATTCCCTCTTTGAACCAATTCTGGTAAGAGTAAGATTTAAGCATTGCTACCACCCCCTCCCTCCATTTCCCCCCCCCACCCGCCGCAGTAAAAGCTCTTCCTTTAGTGCCTCTTTCATGAGATAATTTTCCATGTTCTTCCTCTCCCTTCCAGCAGTGCATCCCTCTTTTTCACCCATTAGTTTTATTTCTTTGAAATCATTCCATCATAGTCAACTCACACCTGCCTTCCAACTACCCTAATAGGAGTTAAAAGTATTTTCTTATATAGGAATGAAAACAATTTAACTTTATTGAGTCCCTTATGATTTCTCTTTAATGTTTACCTTTTTATGCTTCTCTTGAGTCTCTGTTTGAATGTCAAATTTTCTATTCAGCTCTAGTCTTTTCACCAGGAATGCTTAGAAGTTCTCTATTTCATTAAATATCCAGTTTTCCTCCTGAAGGATTATATTCAGTTTTGCTTGTAGATTATTTGTTTTTGTAATCCTTGCTCTTTAGCTTTGTACAATATTATATTCCAAGCCCTCTGATCCATTAATGTGGCTGCTAAATCTTGTGTGATCCTGATTATGACTCCATAATGTTTGAATCATGTCTTTCTGGATGCTTTTGATATTTTCTCCTTGACTTGGAAGCTCTGGAATTTTGCTATTATATTCCTGGGAGTTTTCATCTGGGGATCTCTTTCAGGAGGTGATTGATGGATTCTTTCAATTTCTGTCTTACCTTCTGATTCTAAGATATTAAAGCAGTTTTCCTGAATAATTTTTTGAAATATGATGCCTAGGCTCTTTTTTTTGATCATGGCTTTTAGGTAGTCCAATAATTCTTAAATTACCTCTCCTGGATCTATTTTCCATATCAGCTGATTTTCCAATGAAATATTTCACATTTCCTTATTCTTTTGACTTTATTTTTATTGTTTCTTGTTGTCTCATGGAGTTGCCAATTCTAATCTTTAAGGAATTATTTTCTTCAGTGAACTTCTGTAATTTTTTTTTCTTTTGGTCAATTATACTTTTTTTGGGGGGGGGGGCGAGGCAATTGGGGTTAAGTGACTTGCCCAGGGTCACACAGTTAGTAAGTGTCATGTGTCTGAGACTGGATTTGAACTCAGGTCCTCCTGACTTCAAGGTCAGAGCTCTATCCACTGAGCCACCTAGCTGCCCCAAGGTCAATTATACTTTTTAAGGAGTTCTTTTCTTCATTGAATTTTTGTATGTCTTTTCCATTTGGCCAATTGTGCTTTTAAAGGAATTTTTCTCTTCAGTGGAATTTTGTACCTCTTTACCAGGCTGTTGACTCTCTTTTCATAATTTTCTTACATGGCTCTCATTTTTTTCTCAATTTTTTGTTTACCTCTCTTATTTGATTTTGAAAATTCTTTTTGAAAATTTCCAAGAATTCTTGTTGGGCTTGTGTCCAATTCACAGTTTTTCTTTCAGGCTTTGCTTGTAGCTATTTTGACTTCATTGTTTTCTTTTGAATTTGTGTCTTGATCTTCCCCGTCACCATAGTAAATTTTTTATGGTCAGTTTTTTTTTTGCTGTTGTTTGCACATTTTCCCAGTTTTTTTCTTGACTTTTAACTTTGTTAAAGTTGGGCTCTGCTCCCTGTGTGAAGGGAGCAATGTCCTAAGCTTCAGATTTTTTGTGCTGTTGTTTTCAGAGCTAGTTGAGGAGGAGGTCTGTAAGTTTTTAGTTTTCCAAAGGTAGTATGATTTAATTAGAAGTGTTGTCACTACTCTCTTGGGCTGTGCTCTGGTCTTTATCTCTCCTGTAGCCACAGGTGCTAGCACTCTCTTGACCCTGGAATTAAGGCCAGTTTCCCTGCTTTCCTACAGCCACAAGTGCTAGTGCTTCTTTCTTCCTTGGACCTGAGACCAGGGTCCCTGCTTCCCTGTGGGTACTCACAAGCATTCTCTTCCTCCATAGAACTATGAACAGAGCCTCTGCTCCCCTGCAGCTTCAAGGACTATTGTGCTAGTGCTCTTCATTCTGGAACTGCATATGGGCAATGCAACAGGGTTTGCACCCAGTGCCAGCAAAGAGTTCCTCTATAATCTCTTTCTGACCACTTGTCCAACACCTCCCATCATCTGTGGGCTGAGAGGTCCCAGTACTGCTGCTGCCCCCAAGAACTATTGCTGGCTCCGGCTCTGCCCTGTGCTGCAGGCCCAAATACCACCCCAGTGAGACAGACCTTTTCTGATGACTTCCTAAGTTGTCCTGGAAAATTGTTTCACTCTGACCTTCTGTTGACACTACTGCTCCAGAACTCTATTTGAGGCATTATTTTACAGTTGTTTGGAGGGGAATTGGGAGAGTTTAGGTGACTTCCTGAATCTACTCTTCCATTTCTTCCTCTTTCCCCTTCACTGTTTCTTACAGTACAATAGTACTCCATCATAATCATATACCACAGCTTGTTCAGCCATCCCCCAATGGATAGGCATCCCCTCAATTTCCAATTCTTTGCCACCACAAAAAAAAACTGCCATGAATATTTTTGTATTTGTGGGTCCTTTTCTCTCTTTCTTTGGTATCTTTGGACCCCCTCTATTTTCAACAGTCACTGCTTTCTGCTTTGGAAAATGCAGTCTTATTTCTAAGTTGACATAGTAGGGATATACTACAATCAACAATGAATCCAGAATCAGAGGACCTGGGCTCAAGTCCTGATTATGCCACTTGTTGCCCATGTCACCCAGAGAATCCCCTTTTTCTACTTAGTTTCCTCATCTCTAAAACAAAAGGATTAGACGAGGTGATCTGTAAGATCACTTCCAGCTCTAAATCTCATGATTTTTTTTTTTCATAAAACATTTTTGTCTTACATGAAAACTTCTCTTTCTTTCTAGGTAACTTCTTCATTGGGTTTCAATTTCCTTTTAAATAAAATACTTTTATCCTGGAAATATTTCTCTGCAGGTTTTTTCAATACACAGGTATATTCTCTGCATCCCTAATAAATAAAATCAAATGGCATTTAACTCATTCCTACAACAGGAAAGAAAGGAGTGCTGCATTGTTCTTTAAAAACTCTGAAGCTGGTGCTTCAGTCCAGCCTGAGAAATCTCAGTGGTCATTAAACACAAAGATCAACCATGAACCTCAGTGGAAAAAACCTGCTACCTATTGCCTGAAGGGCAAAACACAAACTCCTTGGCTTGGTGTTTAAAGCCCTTCATGGTCTGGCCCCTGCCTCCCTCTCTCTTCTTCCTTTCCATTATTCCCCTTGATGCCCTGTACAAGTCCAGCTAAACTGGACTTGTTACTGCTTCCTGTACCTGACCTTTCATCTTCTGTCTCCATGTCTTTGTGCATACTGATTCCCACACCTGGAATGCACTTCTCCCTTACCTTTACCTTTCAGAAGCCTAAGCTTCCTTTAAGGCTCATCTCATGGGGGCACCTGACAACCCTTTACCGGTCCTCCTAGTTTTTGGTTCTCTCTTTTCAAATGATCTTATTTCTATTCATGTGTATAGCCCCTGGGGGTATCCACCCACCTGCAAAGTGAGTAGCTATCCCAAGTTCTAGGTGCTCTTTGGGTCTTCAGCTCCTCAAAACCATAGCTCATGAGCCCCCATTGATGTATTTATTTTTATTAGTCAGAGGACACAGTTTAAAGCAAAGGAATTTTATATAATAACGTAATAAGAAAAGAAGAAGTAGAATCTTCCATACTTCCCCTTCCGGCCATACACCTAGGACACATTCACCTATACATATGCGTCCCACCCAGAGTGGGATGAGTGGACACAGGTAGAGAGGAGCATGAATAAAGAAATGGTATGCTTGGGACCTGTGTATGGAGGAGTATAAATATAGGGAATGTATGTGCCTTAGGCCCATGTGTGGGGAACATGTATGGATGAGGCATACATGGGAAAGGGCACACGGGAAGGGAAGACGGGTGGCTGGGATGCATGTGTGGAGGGACCATTCACATATCTGATGCTGCAGGGCCACCAATGTCTTCTGGTGACATCAGTGAGCGGCTCCTACCTGGCCTGCCTCTCTCTGGTCCCCACCAAACAGTCTGTCTTCATTGGATCCATAGTCTACACTGGACGGTATTCTGCTGGAATGAGCGCTGCTAGGTGCAGTCCCGCTGGACCCATAGCTGTGAGGCTTCTTTTTGCTTCCCACTTTTGACTTCAGCTGAAGCTGTTGGCTATAGTGCTGCCTATTCCTTATGAGAAGAGTGGGCACTATCATGATCTTTCAGTTCAAAATTAGCAATCTCTTCAGTTCTTTTGGAAAAGTAGCAGCCCCGGCCATCGGCCATCGGCCATCGTCCCACCAGATCCTTCCCTACAGGGAAGAAACAAAGACAAGGATTCTCACTTCCCCCAAGTTGGCCAACTATTCAGGCAAAAGTCAATCACAAGAAAATAAAAAGTGAACATTGCGAAGCATTTGCATTTTCAAAGGAACTTTAAATAAAGACATTTTCTTCCTCTCCCAGCTGAATGGTTAATAACCCATATACTTAATCAAATTTTAGTATCATAAGAGAGAAGGCAGCACTGTGTCACTGATAGGCCAACTCTGGCCTTACTCCATTTTGGGTCTCCACAGCATTTCTGATATATCTCTAGACCTGCTGTCTTCACTCAAGCCATCACTTCCTTTCTGGCTATCACCTCCACTCTTTCCCTACTAGAAAACTGGACTCCGCATCTGGAGCCATCCTGAGCTTTGATAGGCTGGCTTTGGCTTCATCTTGTTTGGTTCCAGGCTTTTTCAACAAATCAAAGCATCTCAAGCCCTGTCACTATATGTAACACCTCCTTCCAGCTCCCCTTTATGTTTGTCTTCCCTCATTAGAATGTAAGTTCTTTGGGGACAGGGACTATCTAGCATGCATTTATATACATCCCCAGTGCCTATCAGAGCATCTGGCATATAGTTAGCACTTAATAGATGCTCTATTTCTCTTGGGGCAGCTAGGTGGTGAAGTGGATAGAGTGCTGGGCCTGGACTCAGGAAGACCTGAATTCAAATTTGACCTCAGACACTTACTAGCTATGTGACCCTGGGCAAGTCACCTTAACCCTGTTTGCCTCATTTTCCTCATCTGTAAAATAAGCTGAAGAAGTAAATGGCAAACCACACCAGTATCTTTGCCAAGAAAACCCCAAATGGGATCACAAAGAGTTGGACATGATTGAAATGATTAAGCAACAACAAATCTATCTATCTATCTATCTATCTATCTATCTATCTATCTATCTATCTATCTATCTATCTATC
>NW_020954577.1:24434298-24434489 GCF_900497805.2 Vombatus ursinus | reverse complement strand
TCAATCTATCTATCCATCAGTCTATCTATCCATCTATCTATCTATCTATCCATTCATCAATCCATCCATCTATCTATCTATCTATCAATCTATCTATCCATCAGTCTATCTATCCGTCTATCTATCTGTCTGTCTAGCTGTCTGTCTATCTATCTATCTATCTATCTATCTATCTATCTATCTATCTATCT
>NW_020954577.1:24307396-24434288 GCF_900497805.2 Vombatus ursinus | reverse complement strand
CTATCTATCTATCTATCTATCTATCTATCTATCTATCTATCTATCTACCTACCTACCTACCTACCTACCTATCTATCTATCACCACACAGAAAGTGAAGCAACAGCCACCTTCTGGTTTGCTTGATCAGCGCAGACAACCAGTCTAGATGGCAGATGCCCCAAAGTGGACCACAGGGGTCATGAATTTAGACCTCAGAGGTCATCTAGTTCAACCTCTTCATTTTACAGTTGATGACACTGAGGCCCAGAGAGGTTCAATGACATGCTCAAAGTCACACAGCTAATAAGTATCAGAACCAGGATCTGAACCCAGGTCTCCTTAAGACCTGTTCCATGCTCTTTCCCAACAATGTTCTATAGTTAAAAGAATGCCAGAGGTGCCCCCTTTTCCAAACATGGATGACACAGGTACTCTGTAGCAGAGGGAAGAGGCTGCAACTCTTCATTCTTGACTTTGGGGCAAGGTCTGTAAGAAAGAGAAAGTATGTGAATCAATTAAGATACAATTAAGATCCTCAGCAGCAGACTCCCTTTTATCTCCCCTCATCCTCATTATCTCAGGTCCCTTTCTCCTGGCTGCTAGAATGACAGTGGTATTGAATGCTGATGAGTTCATGTGGGCCCCAACCTTAGGACCAGCAAAATCTGAGTAATTAATTTTGATCTCAACTGCTCTAGCCAGCCCTTGATTTGCCTGTGATCCAGAAGATTGCAGGGACTTGATTTCTCCCAGGGATTTGGGGGCATTTTGAGGTCACCCATCACTTGGTGCTTGTCTATCTAAAGTCTGTCATAAATCAAATTTTGAAAAAAATGTATGAAAATATTGAGTTATTCCAATAGACTCAGACCACTCCTGGGATACTTGGTATTGCTATGAAGTTTCTCCTTTTCATTGAAGGGAGCCAGCTACATAGAAATACCTTCCCTTATTCCCATTCTAATATAATAATCACTTAGCATCTACCGTTGTTGGCATGAGTTTCCCACAGAAATAAGGTGAACTAGGAGAATGAAAAATATAATTTTGCAGGGCAATTTAGGCTTACAGTAGCTCAGGGCCCCAGAAACAGACCATGTACTTTTTCACTTCCTTGCCTTTTCTCTTCTATTCTTCCTACCCAAAGCCTATCCATCCTTCAAGACCCAGCCTTCTCTGGACACTGCCCACCCCATATAGAAGCTATTTCCCTCTTCTCTGAATTCCCAGCAATTATTCTCTGTACTATTCATTTGAAACACAGCACATTCAGCTTCCTGTTTTCAATTGTTTAGTCAATATTTGGTCATAGCTCCTTCTCATCTCTGCCTCTTACAATACATGGTTTTCTTCAAAGTTCAGCTTGATTGTTAACTGCCCTGGAGATTTCCTGATGCCCTCCAAACTAGTGCTCCCCCATTCTTCTATACTTACTCTGTATAGTTTTAAACAGGATGCCCCAAAAGTCTTAGTTCAGTTTTAAGTACTAAGGCTTTGAGGACATCTTGGTTTGTCTCCTCTGATAAACCCTATGTTCCCTGGAGGAAAGAATTGTTTCTTGTTTGTCTTTGTAACCCCATTGCTTAACATGGTGCCTGGGACATAATTTATCCTTAATAAAAAATTGTTGATTGATTAAATTGTTAAGAATTTGATAGAGGCAGCATGGCTAGTGGATAGAACAGAGAAGCCTTGGGTTCAAATCCCATCTCTGATCATGACTAGCTGTACACTGAGCAAGTCACTCTGAGCCTCAAGCAAAATATCTTCCCTCTTTCCCTCTGCTCAGAACATAGACAGTTCCTCCTACAGTGAATGAATGGGGAAAAAATTAAGTGCTAACTTTGCAATAGGCTAAACCTAGGGTTACAAATACAAAGACTAGACAGTGTTGCCCTATAGCACCTTATGTTCTGATGGAGGAGACCTATGGGGAATGGAGGCCAGGGAAGGGAGCCTTGGTTTGGAAAATCACAGAGACAGTGAGTAGAATAGTAAGGCAGTCTGCTGATATCCTGATATCCGTGTGTGTGTGTGTGTGTGTGTGTGGGTGTGTGTGTAAGGGGTGGGAGATGGGAAAAATGTCCAAGGTGGCTGAGCAGAAAATGGCCATGGTAGAGTTCAAGAGCTTGCACCGTCCCTTGGGAGTGCCAGGCTGAGAGGCTCTGGAGATCCAGTTTGGAAGGTAAAGTAGTAGCAGTTAGTGGTGAAGGAAGTTTCTCCACAGGGAGTTCCCTATGAAAATGAAAATAGCCCTTGCCTATTGTTCATTCCATGTGCCATGTGTATGTTTTGTCTCATTGACTCCTGGGAGGTAGAAATCAGGCCTTCCACTCCTTTGTCTCTCCCCTGATTCCTAGCACAATGTCTTGCTCAATAAACATTTCTTAATTATTTGATACTGATTGGAATTCAATCCCCCCACCCAAACTCTGCCTGTTTCAGTGAGCCGCAGGCACTTAGTAGAGAGGGAACAGAAATTTTGGGGGGCTGCCCAGAGGACACAATGCTCTTCCCCAACAGTGTAGTCCAATATGGCTGACTTGAACACAAGAGAAGATAAGATTACTGCTTTTTTGACCTGGGGCAAGGATCTAGATAGAGTAAGGAAAAAGTTCATAAATCAACTCAGAAACAATAACATCTCACATTTCTGTGATGCTTTAAGCACTTTCCTAATGACAGCCCTGAGATAAGACACAGATTACTAGTTCCCCTCCCCCCTCCACCATTTTACAGGTAAGTAAACTGAGGCTCCAGTGATTATTTTATAATATGGTTATATTGATTGTTGTGATTGATATATTACTGATATTATTTTTGTAACTGTATTTCAGTATAATTGATTTTCTTTGTAATCCCATGTTTTATTTTATTCATTTAAAAATGTTATTCTTAGAAAGAGTCGATAAACTTCACTGGAGTGCCAAGGGTGGGGGGTGGTCCATGACACAAAAAGGGTGAACAATCCCCGCTCTACGAGAAACCAAGATATAGAACCGACAAATCCCCTGGCCTCATTCCCCAGAGTCTGTAAGCAGGGGATGCATCAATGGAAACTGCTTTTGTTTGGGTCATTGGTGGTTTGGCACCCCCAGAACCCATGTCTGAGGTCCCTGGGAAAAAGCTATCCTCTGGTCTGTCATCCCCTCTGACTGCAGTCAGATAGCTTCATTGTGTATGTGTGTGTGTGTGTGTGTGTGAGAGAGAGAGAGAGAGAGAGAGAGAGAGAGAGAGAGAGAGAGAGAGAAGGGAGAAGGGAGAGAGAAATAGAGGAAAAAAGAAGAAAAAGACAGAGAGAGGAGAAAAAAGAGTAGAGAAACACAAAAAGAGAGGAGAGAGAAGAAGAAAGGCAACAGGAGAGAAATAGAAAAGGAGAGAGAGAAAGAAGAGAGGAAGAGAGAGAAGGAAAGAGAGAAGACAGAAAAAGAGAGAAACAGAGAGGAGAGGAACAGAGTGAGAAGTAGGGAGAAACAGAGACAGACAAAGAGACAGAAACAGGCAGAGATTAATACAGAGAGAGACAGAGACAGAGAGACAGAAGGACAGAGAGAGAAAAAAGAGACAGAGAAGAGAAAGAAAAGAGAAAGCGTGTGCCATCAGCCCTGTAACGCACCCAGCTGGCATCCCTACCCCAGAGCAGCCTGCCCTTCCCCTACCCCCCACCTCCCCTTTTCTTCCCTCCCTTCCCCCAGACTTTTCTGCATCTACCACAAAGGTCAGAAAAACAAATCAATGAAGAGAAGGACCCAATAATCCTTTAGACCTAACTCAGGGAAGTGGGGGGAAGGGGAGGGGGAGGGAGAGAGCTCAATAAAATGAAAGAGAATTTAAAAATTCACCGAACAAGGCGCAGCAGGGGGTATAGATCAAATAGGGACTGAAGCTTCAGACACACAGGGCTGGATGCTCTGAGTCAGGGAGACAGACGGGTCTTTGTGAGGGCTTCTTTCCACCCCAGACATGAAACGCCCTCCCTCCCCCAGCCTGCCTGCTCACCCCAATACCTACCTTCTAGGGAGGCCCACACTACAGACAGACAATGCTGATAATGGATTTCAGGGGGGAATCGGGGGCAAGGGAAAGGAAGCTTTGTCTCAAGGGGAGCTGACAAATAGAGAGTTCGAGAAAATAAACTGAGCGCGTCAACCCAACTCTCCTCGGAAATAAGCAGATTTCCCAGGAGTCTGGCAGCCCATCCTCCTCCAGCCATCAGAGCAATCATGACCTTCCCCTCATCATGGCCCTGAACTTGATGGGAATCAAGGAGTAAGAAGGGGAAAGGCCATTCAGGCTGGCTTTTATCCACAATTTGTTCACCCATTCCTGAATTAACGGATACCCACTTTGTTTTCTGTTCTTTGTGGCCACAAAAAAGTATTGCGATGAATATTTTGGTGTATGTGGGGCCTTTCTGTCCCTGCCCTCCTTTGGACAGATGCCGACGGTGGGAGCTTTTGGTCAAAGGATATGAATGGTTTAGCCATTGTTTCCCTCAGGTAATTCCAAATTGTTTCCCAAAACGGTTGGATCAAGTCACAGTGATAGATACTATGCCCAGTAGGTGCCAGTTAAACTGAGTAATGTGCTTTTTGATTTTTTTTTTTTACCAATATGTCTATTTTCCTGCTGCTGCTCCCAAATTGACTGATTTCCATCCCCTTCCCTTTTTTTTTGGTCATGTTTCCCCCCAAGTTTGCTGGCTTGGGTGTAAAATTTCACTCTTGTTTTAATTTGTATTTCTTTTGTTATCAGTGATTTGGAGCAATCTTTCATGTGCTTGTTAACAGTTTGTCACTTAAAAAATATCTCTTTGTTCATATGCTTTGACTTTCTATCTATTAAGGAACGGCTCTTCCTCTAAAAATTTGTTTTCATGACCAAGCCTTGATGATGCTAGTGCTGATCACTGCTCCCCTTTTCAAATGCAGCCCCTCACGATGCATTATAAGCCATCCCCTTTTATTAAAATGTTCTGGATTTTTTTTTCTAAGAACCAAATTCAAGCTCACAATCCACAGCAAGAAGCTGGCTGAATTAGGCCCACAGGCCATGGTTTGTAGACCCCAGTATATAGTCTGCAAATTCAGTCTGTCCTCTTTTCTTTTTTGAAAACAGTAACAGCATCTGGCCTCTGAAAGTCTCACAGCACCTTCCCTGTTTTCCTTCTTTTAAAGATGACTGACGTTGGCTCACAAACTCCATCCTCAGGTTGTTTCAGTGCCCTGGGGTCCAGTTCACCCAGGTCTGGTGATTCGACTTTATTCAGGACAGCTAGGTGCTCCTTTGCCATCTTCCCACTTAGGTGGGGTTTCAACTCTCCCCATTAATCATTTTTGCTCTCTCCTTCCTAGTATGAACAGCATTTTCCTTGGCAGAGAAAAGACAAGAATATAAAAATTGAGTGGTTCTCCCCTCCCTCCATCATCTTTTATCCTCACTCTATCCAGTCCCAACAGCTGTCCTATCTCTTTGATCTTCTTCTTTCCCCCAATACAGCTAAAAACAAAAAGGATGCTTTTTGTCACCCGTAGCTTTCCTTGCCTGGCTCATAGTCAGAGTTTAATAAATGTTTGTTGACGGAATGGCTCAGATTGAGCTTTGTCATGTCCAGTCACTTTTCAGTCGTATCTGACTCTTCATGACCCTAGTTGGGGTTTTCTTGGCAGAGATAACAGGAGTGGTTTGCCATTTCCTTCTCCAGCTTATTTTACAGATGAGGCAACCAAGGTGAATAGGGTTAAATGACTTGCCCAGGGTCACAGAGCTAGGAAGTGTCTGAGGCCAGATATGAACTCAGGTCTTCCTGACTCCACGGCCAGTGCTCTATCCACTGTGCCAACCAGCTGCCTATAAGATGGAGCTTGTAGCCCACTAAAACTTCCAGCCAGAATCCAGAGTAGGCCCTTAAGAAAAGCTTACTGAATGGCCAATTGATCGGCAGTTTTCAAATTGCTACCTAAGCCACACTTCTGCCATCTTGTACTGGTGAAGTTGATTTTTTGAACCTAAGGGTAAGACTTCACATTTATTCCTATTAAATTTAATCTTATTAGAGGTAGCTTGAAATTCTAGCCTTAATAAGTAATGAGACTGATGAAAAAAAGAAAACCCAAACAAACAGAAGTTCTGCATCCAAACTGAGGCTGTGTGCTTCCAAATAATCACACTAGGAAGCCCCATACTTATTCCTCTAATAATAACAGCTAGCATTTATATAGCTCTTTGATGTTTGCAAAATGCTTTATATACGGTATCTCATTTGATACTCATTATTACCCCATTTTTTAGAAGGGGAAACTGAGGGAGAGAAATTAAATGACTTGTGCCTAGTCATATAGCTAGGTAAGTGTCCCAGGCAGGATTTGAACTCAGGTATTCCTGGCTCCAACTCCAACATTTATATCACTTTTCAAGTCAGTTTTAAAACAAACTTAACTTCTGTTTGGGAAAGGCCTTTAGAGCCTATGGGATATTCTTTCAGTGTCCTTGATGTCAGTCTGTCTTCATCCACTGAGGATGGATTTTATTTTTGGAAAATAGCCAGAAGCTATTTGGTGCCGAATCAGATGGATAAGGTGCCTATTAAGCTGAGTAATGCTCCTTTTGATATTTTTTTTTTTAAATGAGGTGTGACTACTATGAAATAATAAGACTGCTTTTCTTGTGTGGCTTCTAATCCAGCTCTGAAGGCCATCCCCAAAGAGGCATTCCGGCATTGTTTTAAGTAATGAATGACAGCATCACTGGAATAAATGAAAAACCCCTGCATCCCCAAGGTTCCAGCTAAGGTGAGCAATGCTCACCCTCAGTAGCAGGAGGGACAGTGGGAAGAGCTGGTGCTGGAGTCAAAAGACCAGGGCCTGAAACCTTGCTCTGAATCTTACTAGCTGGGTAGCCCTGGACAAGTGATATTCTGAGCCTCAGTTTACTCATCTATAAAATGGGGATGATAATAATGCTGGTTGTGAGGGTGATACTTTGTGAACATTACTGTGCTACATAAATATCAGTAATTATTATTTTAAATATTATATTAGATCAGCTATGTTGGCTGAAAATAATTTTCTACATACTAGTGGTATAAAGCTGGGATGGGCGCAGGGAGAGAGAGAGGGAGAGAGAGAGAGAGAGAGAAGTGGGGTGGTCAGGCAACCCATTGTTTTGCTGTACCGGGGTACTTCCCGTAGAACTGGACATATGCTTTGGCTACTTTCTGTGGGATATGGATTCTGATCCCTTCTATGGAAGTTTGGTAGGCCAGCAAATCAGGGGATTCTCCTGATCACACCACTACATATACGTACATGTACAAACTCATGCACATGTATGCATCAACTCTATCTAGAACTCAGCTATCTGGCAGGCACACCTTTGCAGAACATAGCCCAGCACTAGGAAATAAACATAAAAGACTTCCGTGCCACTAAAAGACTTCTCATAAAATACACACGCTGAAGCTGATGCATTTTGCTCATGGAAGAGCCCCTCAGATTCTCACAGGGAACCTGCTTGCTATTGTTTTATGCATTGCTCTAGCAAGCTCGTTTATCTGGTTTCCAAGCCCAAAGCAGATTAGAAGCGTCAAATTAGCCAGGTGGAGAGGGGCTGCAGGAGGGAGGCACGGAGAGCGAGGAGAAGTGACTGCACGCAGCCTAACACCAAGGGACGAGAGTGGAAAACGGGAGCAAGCAGGCACAAACATTCAGAGGTATAGCTTTTAATGATTAAATTATTTAAATTTGAAATGCAATAGTAATTTGATAATTAAATTTAAATAAAATTATTTAATTTTAAATAAATAATTTTTTTTAACACTCAATTCAATAAACATTTATTACTTTGTGCAAGTCACTGTTGGGCACCCGGAACACAAAGACAAAAACCAAAGCCTGCCCAGCCTTCTAAGAGCTCGCATTCTACTGGGAGGTGGTGGGTGGGACATGCAACATGTACACAGATAATGAAGATAATTTGAGAAAGGACTAAGAATTAAGGCAAGGGAGAGGGGAAGGGAACCCTAAGGCATCTGTGGCTAGATTTCAGACGACCTGTGAACTTGGAAGGGAAGAAAATTTCATCTTTGTTTCAATATAATTGGTTTCATTTGTAATCCTATATATTTTATTTTATGCATTTAAAAGCATTATTGTGAGAAAATGTCTATGGGTTTTTACCAGACTGCCAAAGGGGCCAATGATACAACAAAAGCTTAAGCACCCTGAATCTGAACCTGGGGGATCAGGGAAGGCATCCCAGAAGGAGTGGTCCCTGAGCTGAGCCTAGAAGGAAGAGAATGATTCTGAGTTCTTCAAGCAAGAACAACTTAGAAATTCTTAGCTTGTAAGTCAATAAAATGGTGGCATTGCCTATGCTGACAGAACTGTTGTATTGGAATGATTAGCAGCTTCAGGAAGCTGTCTGTACATTCCTGTTATGTCTGTCTTCTTCCTATGCCTACTGCGTTAGCTGTGATATCAAAATCCTGATTTCTCTATTAAAATTTTTTAAACATGTATGACATTTCCTACTATTCCTCTCAACAGAATCCTCCCTCATAACAAAGAGATCCAGCTAAACTGAACAAACCTACATACTGAGTCCACCACTTCTCTGCCAAGAGGGGAAGCAAATATTTTATGATCAGTCCTCTAGGGTTGAGATTGCTCATTCCATTGAATGTTAAGTCATTTTTCAGTCATTTCTGACTCTTCACAAGCCCATTTGGGGTTTTCTTGGCAAAGATACTGGAGTGGTTTGCCATTTCCTTCTCCAGATAATTTTACAGATGAGGAAACTGAGGCAAACAGGGTGAAGTGCTTGCCCAGGGTTACATAGCTGGTAAGTTATCTGAGGCCAGATTTGAATAGTTTAACAGTTCCCACGGCATGGATTTGAACTCATGAAGAGGAGTCTTCCTGACTCCGGTGCTCTATCCACTGCGCCACCTAGCCGTCCTCATTAACACTGCATAGTAAGTGCTTAATAAATAAATGACTTTTGGCTGACTAACTGAATTCTGACATCTTTGACTGTCATTACTTTACATTATTGTGGCTGTTGTGTGCATTGGTCTCTTAATTCTGCTCACTTTGCTTTGTATCAGTTCATACAAGTCCTCCTACATTTCTCCTCATTCCTTTGTCTTTGTTTCTCATGGAACAATACTAGTCCTTAAGAGTATATGACCCTGGGCAAGTCACTTAATCCCCACTTCCTCACAACAAAAACAAAATCAAAAAAACAAAAAAAGTATGTGAATGTGACCATATCAATAACCAAATCAACAAAAATCATATGATTATTGCAATAGATGCAGAAAAAGCTTCTGACAAAATATAACACTGATTCCTTTTAAAAACACTAGAGAGCAGAGGAATACATGGAGCTTTTCTTAAAATAAGTCGTATTTAAAACCAGCAGCAAGCATTATCTGTAATGGAGATAAGCTAGAAGCCTTCCCAGTAAGATCAGTAAGGATGCCCATGATTGCCACTATTATTGAATATTGTGCTGGAAATGCTATAGCAATAAGACAAGAAAAAGAAATTGAAGGAATTAAAATAGACAATGAAAAAACAAAACTATCACTCTTTGCAGATGACATGATGGTATACTTGGGAGAATCCTAGAGAATCAACTAAAAAACGAGATGAAATAATTAACAACTTTAGCAAAGTCACAGGATATAAAGTAAACCCACATAAATCATCAGCATTTCTATATATTACCAACAAAGTCCAGCAGCAAGAGTTAGAAAGAGAAATCCCATTTAAAACAACTGTAGGCACTATAAAATATTTGGGAGTCGACCTACCAAGACAAACCCAGGAACTATATGAACACAATTACAAAACACTTTTCACACTAATAAAATCAGATCTGAATAAATAGAAAAATATCAATTCCTCATGGGTAGGGCAAGCCAATATGATAAAGATGACAATTCTATCTAAATTAATCTATTTATTCAGCACCATACCGACCAAACTACCAAAAATTATTTTGTAGAGCTAGAAAAAATAATAACAAAATTTATCTGGAAGAACAAAAGGTCAAGAACATCAACGGAAATAATGAAAAAAAATGTGAAGGTAGGTGGCCTAGTCATATCAGATCTCAAACTATATTATAAAGCAGTTATCATCAAAATAATCTGATGCTGGCTAAGAAATAGAATGGTGGATCAGTGGACTAGACTAAGTACATAATACACAGCAGTAAATGACCATAGCAATCTAGTGTTTGATAAAGGCAAAAACCCAAGCTTTTGGGACAACAACTCTCTATTTGACAAAAACTCCTAGGAAAACTGGAAAACAATATGGCAGAAATTAGGTACAGATCAACATCTAACACCATATATCAAGATAAGCTCAAAATGGGTACGTGATTTAAAGATAAAGGGTCATACCATAAACAAATTAGGATGACTTGGAATAGTTTACCTGTCAGATCTATGGATAAAGCAAGAATTTATGACCAAAAAGAGATAGAGAACATTACGAGATGTAAAATGGATAATTTTGAGTATATCAAACTAAAACATAACCAAGATTAGAAAGAAAAAAAAGCTGGGGAAAATTTTTTACAATAAGTGTCTCTGATAAAGACCTCACTTCTCAAATATATAGAAATGAGTCAAATTTATAAGAAAACAAGCCATTCCCTAATTGATAAATGGTCAAAGGATATGAACAAGCAGTTTTCAGACAAAGAAATCAAAGCTATCTATAGTAATATGAAAGAATGCCCAAAATCACTATTGATTAGAAAAAGGCCACTGAATAACAACTCTGAGATACCACCTCACACCTATCATATTGGCTAACAGGACAGAAAAGGAAAATGATACCTGTTGGAGGGGATGTGGGAAAACTGGGATACTTATGTATTGCTGGTGGAGTTGTGAACTGATCCAACCATTCTAGAGAGCAATTTGGAACCATGGCCAAAGGGCTATAAAACTGTGCGCACCCTTCGACCCAGCAATACCACTGCTAGGTCGGCATACACCAAAGAGATTTAAAAAATATTTATAGCAGCTCTTTTGTGGTGGCAAAGAAGTGGAAATTGAGGGGATGCTCATCAATTATGGAATGGCTTAACAAGTTGTGGTATATGAAAGTTGTGGAATACTATTGGGCCATAAGAAATGACAACCAGGTTGGTTTCAGAAAAAACAGGGAAGACTTATATGAACTGACGCAAAGTAAAGTGAGCAGAACCAGGGGAACATTGTATACAGTAACAGCAACATTGTACAATGAATTGTGAAAGACTTAACTCTTCTTAACAATAAAATGATTCAAAACAATCTCAAAGGACTCATGATGAAGCATGCTATCCACCTCCAGAGAAAGAACTGTTGGAGCCTGAATACAGATTGAAAGATACTTTTAAAACCTTTTTATTTTTCTTTTGGTTTTTTTTTTTGATCTGTGTTTTCTTTTACATGACTGATACGGAAATAAGTTGTGTAACACTTCACATGTAAACCTATATCAAATTGCTTACTGTTTCAGACTGGAGGAGGGGTGGAAAGGAGGGAGAGAATTTGGAACTCAAAATTTTAAAAAATGAATGTTAAAAATTGTTTTTATCATGTAACTGGAAAAAATATTTTTTAAAAGAGTATATGAGTGCAAATTCATAAAACCACAATTTGTCCAGCCATTCCTCAATCAATGAGAACCTACTTTTTTTTGTCATTTTTTTCTTTTTTTTTTTTGCTACCACAAAGTATTGCTATGAATGTTATATTATATGTAAGGCCTTTCTTTCTGGCACTAACTTTCTTGGGAGGGAGTGGAGGGAGATAGACACATAACTAGGGTAGGGCAACTGGGACTCTGCCTTGGGTCACTAAATTTAGAGGGAGCTGATAGCTCTTGAAGTCTACAGCAGCATAGAAAAAAGCTTATCACCTGGCTAAGAGAACAAATGGCAGAGTGTATTATGTTCTTCCCCATCAGCTCTTAAAGATCCCCTGAGCCCACTCATCTACCTTGCAGTGATGTTTCTATCTGCCCGCAGCTGAATTCTTTTATAAGTGTTGTCTCAAGGTATGTGAGCTCCTTGAAAGCAGACACTCTCTTGATTTTTTTCTATTTCTATCTCCAATACTTAGCATAGTATCTGGACTATATATTTTTCACCCAATCATTCACTCATTCATTCACTGACCATGCCCTACTCCCCAAATCCATTAACTACGTGGGGCATTTCATGCTTCATGCCAAGGATGCGAGGCAGTTTTGGCAGATACATGCTCCAACTACAAGAAGTCCTAAGTGATAGCTCTGGGTTAAAGGGTATGAACAGTTGAATGACCTTTCTTTCTTTCTTTTTTTTTGCTTTTTGGTGAGGCGATCGGGGTTAAGTGACTTGCCCAGGGTCACACAGCTAGTGTTAAGTGTCTGACGCTGGATTTGAACTCGGGTCCTCCTGACTCCAAGGCCAGAGCTCTATTCACCACACCACCTAGCTGCCCCTGAATGACCTTCCTAGCAGAGTTCCAGTGGACTGGAGGTTCATAGCCCTACAGCTAACTGCAAGGGGCCACAGACAATGTCGAGTCTAACCCCTTCACTTTGTTTTATTTTGCTTTTCCTCCCATGGTGACCCCTTCACTTCAGGGGTTACCTTTCTTGCATTGGCGATGAAGAGGAAGAGATGAACTGGCTCATCCCGAGTCACAGGTAGTAAGTGACAGATGCAGGTTTTGAGCCCTGGTCCTCTGACTCCACATCACTGCTCTTTCCCCTGGGCCACACTGTCTCCTCTCTTGAAGGGGCAGTCAAGTACCAGGCATCCCCCAGCCCTTCACGGATGCTTATGACCTCGTGTCATCTGCCAGTGCAGCCAGAGGAAGGGGGGAGGAGGAGGAAGTGAGGAGAAGCTTGGGATGGGGGGAGGGAGCATCTGAACAACAAAAAGCCTTCTATTTTCCTCCCAGGTAATTACTTTTTGCTTTATGATACTGCTAAAATTGGCCCATTAAAATCCTTTCAGGAACAAAGGTTGCTATGTTACTTGGAGGCGGAGGCCTCTCCCGAAGGCGGCTATGGCCAGTGTCTCTGTAGGCCGCAGGTACTCACGACCAGAATCTGACTTGCCAACCTTTGTTTCTTTGAAACCCTATCTTAACTCCTTTTGGCCAGGACAACACAGGGGGTAATCGGCCCTGGGGTGGGGGCCCTGGGAAGCCCCCAGGTTTGCTATTTACATGTTACTCGTTGGCCAGTCCCAGGAGCAGGAGCCCCGTTGGGAGAACAATGAATGTGATTTCTGTTTGGAGATGCTGCTCCCTTCTGTAGCCAGCTTCCCTTCAGCTTGGGCTCCTGTGCCCCCCGGCTCTCCCTCCAGCCAGCGGAAGAATTGGGGGAGGGAGGGAATAAGAACAAAGCACCAACCATGCTGCTCATTTCACCCCCAACTCAACTCACTCTCCTTCACCTCCCCACCAGCAGCTTTTTCCCTGCATCCTCTCTCCCTCCTAGTCTTTGCCTATTAGAATATAAGTAAGATGCTTCAGAGGTGAGACTAATCTTGTTTTTTAAATCTGTATTCCAAGCACTTAGCACAGTGCCTGGTGCATAGAAAACACTTAATAAATGCTATTTATAAATGTATACTTATATAAATTATATGTATAAATATATAATAAATGCCACCCATATATTCATCCATTTATCCATCTATCTACCATCTACTTACCCATCCATCTATCCACTCATCCATCCATCCATCCATCTATCTATCTATCTATCTACCTATCTTCTCATAATCCTTCCTTGAGCTGGAGAAGACGTAGGTTCCGTGACCAGGAAAACTGAGAGGGGAGAACTGCACAGGGAGAAAGAGTAGGGTCTGATGTGGAATCAGAGGACCTGGGTTAAAATCCTGACCCTGCTTAACTTCCTCGTCTCTACATGCCAGGGTTAGACCAGATAACCTCTAGTGTAGGTTAGGCCCCTTCTAGCTCTGAAGCTGTGCTACTGTGACATATCCCCTCCATATGCTTCATGTCACCAGGTTCTAGTTTCTAAAGTTCATCTTCTAAAATATGGGATGTATTATGACTGGGGTTGGTGGGAAGGAGTGGGATTCCACTCACAACGTCTGACCTGGCTGCTCTATAGGGGGCTGGGGCTGTGTATTTGGATATACTTTAAACAGCTGGAGAACCTGCAGCCTTGAGGCCATATGGGGCCCTCTAGGTCCTTAAGTGCGGCCCTTTGACTGAATCCAAACTTCACAGAACAAATCCCCTTAATAAAAGGATTTGTTCTATAAAACTTGGACTCAGTCAAAAGGCTGAACTCAAGGACCCAGAAGGCCATAGACTCCCCACCTTTGGGACCTAGACCCCAGAACTGCAAACTCCAATGCCCTCATTTTGCAGAAGAGAAAAACATAAGCCCAAAGGTGAGATGTGGCCAACCCAAGGCCACACGGGTACTAAGTGGCAGAATTAGAACCCTGCTTCCCTGACTTCCCACCCACCTCACGTACTGCCTTCTTCTTCTTTTTTTGTTTGTTTGTTTTGTACTGCCTTCTTTGGAACAAAGTACTATAAGGCCAGAACTATCTCTTTCACAAAGGAATTTTTCTCCGAGAAGAATTTATTTTACTCAGTCCCTTTTTAGGACTATTTCTTCTCTGGTGTAACTGATTGCCTCTTCCAACCATCTCTAAAATCTACCCCAGAGCTCTTGGGGCTACTGCCAAAGCTTTTCTATCTGGGCAGTTCCTAGGTCTGCTAAGTTCAAATTTGTCCTCTTTAAGGGAATTCCCGTGGTTTTATTATTTTTTTCCATTAATGGTAGTATAGTAGAGGGGTTCATGGATCTTGAGCTGAAAGGGACTTCCAAGGCCATCTGGCCCAACCTCTCCATTTTACAGGTGTGGAAATTGAGGCTCAGAGAGGATTGCAGATGAAGATGATCTCAGAGTCTCTCTAGCTTAATCCAACCCCCTCCTTGTATAGGAAATTGAGGTCTCACGGATACTTCGCAAGTTTGCAAACTCCTTACGGGCAAGGATGGTCTCCCTTTTGTGTTTGCTCTCGCGTTTAGCACAGTGCCTGGCACATAGTAGGTGCTTAATAAGTTTCTTGATCAATCCATCAACTGATCGTGTGGCATTGGCTAGCGCTGATGAGGGGGCAGGGCAGCCTTAACGCTGAGCCATGGGATGGTATGGCCACACCGCAGGTAGTTCAGACCTTTGGAGACACAGCCTGTCTTAGCTGCCTGTCAACGTCTTTCCCATCAAACTCCTTCCCTGTTATCTTCTTCCCCAGACAAATTGGCTGCCGGTTCTGGGCATAAAGAAAGGACTTTGAGGGAAGCATTTAGCAGTCTGACAGGTACACACACAACTTTTGATTGGCCAGCTCTACGTGGCTAGGATTCATTCCTGAACGGCCTGACAATTAAAGTCTGGGATCTGCAGACAGATAAGGGCACGGGGAGCCACGCCCCACTGCCCACTTCATCCACGGCAAATATGGACCACTGACCTGAACCACGGCTGGCAGTGAACTCTTCTCGGCAGAGCTGATCTGCTCAGTCGGTCAGTGGATTAGCCAGGCAGCCCTTGATTTCCAAAGCAGATGAAGAAAGTGGGCGGCATCCCTTAATTAACACGTTGGACCATTTCCTCTGTCCTGTCTACCATCTCAGGCAGCAGGGAGGCGGCTACAATGCCTTATCTCCCAGAGATGGAGGAGGGAACAGGCGAAGGGTGGGGGAAATGGAGGCCCAGAGAAGGAAGCCGAGTTCTCCAAGGTTTCAGGCTGCGTCAGAAAAGGACCTAAGAATAGCAGCCAGAGTGATCAGGCCATGTGTGCTTTTGTCAAAAGGGAGAGGCCCACATGTGACAAGATCGGTCTCATAGCAACTGACCACACGCTGCAGTCTGGGATTTTTTTTTTTTTGATTCTAGCCACAGATATGTTTGTTATTTTTTTCTAGCATTTTCTGTCATTTCATATTATTCCTTCCTTTTCTGTTCCTTACCCAAGGTTAATGACAATGGGGAGGAAATGGCACCCTGTGAGTCCAGAGGACCCAAAATCCGGTTCAGTCCTCCAAAGGCTGTCCTGTGAGTCTGGAGTGACCAAGACAATGGGGTTTTAAAGAACCATCAGTATAATAATACTGTTTTTGTGTCCCCAGGGCTTACTTACCCCAGCCTTAGCACATAGGGAAGGCTTGGTCAATGTTTGCCAAACTGAGTTGTAAAACTGAAGTCCCAGCTCTGCCCCTGACCGGAGTTTAAATCTGACCCCACACACTGACTAGCTGTGTGACTCTGGGCAAGTCACTTAAGTCTCTGTCTGCCTTGGTTTCCTCAACCATAAAATGGGGATAATAATAGCACGTACTTCACAAGGATATTGTGAGGACCAAGTGAAATAATATTTGTGAAGCACTTAGCACAGTGCCTGGTACATGGAAGATGCTTAATAAATGCTTACTTTTATTCTTCCTCCCTTCCTCCCACTGATCTTGGGCATGTTACTTAACCCTTCTGGTTTTAGTTTTCTCATCTGTAAAATGACACAGATAGGATAGATAGACGATGGATGGATAGATAGATAGATAGATAGATAGATAGATGGGTGGGTAGATGGATGGATAGAGCATTTATTAAGCACTTTACTAGGCATTGTGTTAAGTGCTGGGGATAAAAAATGATGGTTCCTACTCTCAAGGAGTTTATATTTGAATGGAGAAAACAAAACATAAAAGGGAACTAGAAAGCCGGATGTGTGAACAGGGGAGGAGGAGGTAGATTGTTGATGAGGACGCTGAAGAGAGAGTTGAGCTAGGAGTGAAATGATCACGGCTGAAGGCCTCATAAAATGGTGGTCTGTGCCAAGGACTAACCAATCAGAAGAGGGCATCTCCTGGCACTGGAGGCATCTCTAGATGGACCAGGCTGCTGGTACAGAGGTGGAGTCGTGTTGGGAGGAAGCCGGTACGGGAAAGAATTTCTAAGGTCTCTTCTGGCTCTAAATCTATGAAATAATGGAATAGGGTGAGCATTTAATACAAAGGCCAACCTTCTCATTTTACAGAAGAGCATACTGAAGCAAACTGACTTGTCCACAGTCAAACGGCTCACCAGTGGCAGAATGGGGGTCAGGACCCTTCTTGATTCCAAATACAGTGCCCTTTCCACCATAACATGAAATTTTCCTGACAATAGCCATCACTATTACCATTCAACAAGTATTTATTAAGCTACAAGGTAGAGATAAAAAGATAATTAATAATAGTTAGCATTTATGTAGCACCTACTGTGTGCCGAGCATTGTACTAAGAACTTTACAAAAATCTTATCTGAGCCTCACAACCACCATGGGAGTTAAGTGTTATTATTATTCCCCATTATACAACTGAGGGAACTAAGGATGAAAGTAAACAGAGGTGAAGTGACTCGTAACCAGGGCAATGCACCTAGTAAACATCTGAGGCTGCATTTGAACTCAGGTTTATCCTGACTCTAGGCCCAGTGCTCTGTCCATTGGGCCACCCAGCTGCCTCATGGCGCTTATATTCTAATTAGGGAGACAAGTAAACCCACAGACAAGGTACCCACAAGCTTTATATGAAGTAGATGGGGAGTTATCTCTGAGCCAGGCCACTGGCAGTGAGTGGGGAGAGAGATTAGAGAAAAGAGACCGAGAAAATGCCTTATTAGGTCAGCTAACAGGGATGGACTCCAGAAACGGTAGAGCACAGAGCTCTGGTGAGTTCTGGTGAGGGTGAGGGACAAGAGAATAGTTGTGAACTTGGGAGCTGCTGACAATTGAAGTGGGGAACTGTTTTTGCCCAGAGGGAAGAGCACAAGGTAATCAGGTGTGGGGGATGGGGGTAGGGAGGTGATGTAGCTGTTGAAAGGGATACAGAGAAGGTGGCAGAGGCAAACCATAATTTTTCCACAATTTCTAGAGGCAATTCAGAATAGAACCCCAGTCCCCAAGTCAAGAAGACCTCAGTTCAAATTTGGCTTCAGACACTTACTAGCTGTATGACCCTGGGCAAGTCACTTAACCCCAATTTGTCTCAGTTTTCCCATCTGTAAAGTGGGGATTATAATAGCACCTACCATGCAGGGTTCTTGGGAGAATCCATATATAAAACGCTTCTCCTACTGCCTGGTACATAATAAGGGCTATATAAATGTTCACTATTATGACTATTCATCTATAAAATGAGGAATTTGGGTTTCTTTTAGCTCTCAATCTGTGATTCTGGGTATTGAAAGGCCCCTTGGAATCATGGCCTCTCAGGATGCAGAGGGCTCTTGGAGTTCATGTATCGTAGCTCTTTTTATACAGAAAAGCAGACTGAGACCTAGGGATTGATAATGACTTACCCAGAGTCGCACAGGTAGTCAGTGTCAGAGACAGTACTAGGAAGAGCCCAGATGTACTGACTCACCATCTAGTTCTTTCTACCATCCTCTTCAGTTCCCAAGCAATCCCCTAGCCATAGATTGTAAGATCATCAATCCTTGAAAGGTCACCCAGTCCAAACCCCTCACTTTAAGGAGAAGGAAACTGTGTCTCCTAGATAGGAGGTGACTTATCCAAGGTCACCCTGGTAGTAAATGGTGGAGACAGGATTCTAATTCAAACTATTTGACGGTAAGTTCAGTGCTCTTTCCATCGTATGTCATTGACCCAGTCTCTAAGCAGGAAGATGCCAGCCAGCGTTGAAATACTCACCCCGTTGAGAATCTCTCCTGTCTTCAACAATTCCCCAAGTGGGAGATTCTACAAGCTTCTCTCTGCTGCCAGGAAACTCTTTCTCAGACTCAGTCTCTGAGCCAAGCTGCTTTTTTCAGAGCAGCTCCTCACTTCCCGCATTCTGGGGAGATGGAGGGCATCTGGTATTGTACTTTACATACAAATGACCCTTCAGACACTTGAAAGCCATCACGATGCTCCCTCTGCTGAGCACTCCAGTGACCCTCGGTGTGGGAAGAGAGCTCTGGATATCGGTTGAGTTGGCGAGGTGAAAGTGGTCTAGAAATCTCAAGCTGCAAAAACTCGAGGGAACCTTCTAGAGAGAAATGGAGCCCGAGGCACCTCCAGTGAGCCCATTTGCCTCTCCACTATACCAGCCCCCAGTGGAATACTGGCAAATCAGTCAAGTTTTTCTTTAAAGCAAGAAATGTGTAATGTCATCACCAAGCGATGCACCATTCAGTTGAATATTATATACTCGCAGTAAATTTTAAAATAGTTAAAAGGAAGGTTAGAAAAAACCCCAACAATTGGCTTTTTGGAATCCCCCAAGAATGAATGATGGTCATCACAAGAAGTCCTTCCTGGGTTTGGCAGGGGCAAGTGATGCAAATCATCTCTGGAGCTTTGCTGATTTCAGTCAAGTTCTCCTACCAGGAGCATGGGTCCCTGAGGAGTCTCTTGTCCAAGTCTCTTTGGTTAGCAGCATGGTTCAGACGTCTGAGGATTCATTTCGTAAACAGAATACAGAATACCATCACAGTACCAGAGATTACACCGAGTTTCCTGTCATCTGCCATGATTGCTTTTAACCCCTTCATACCAAGACTGCCTACCATTTTGACACATGAAAGCCTAGTCAATGACAAGGAGACATTTAGTATAGTGCCTGGCATATGACAGTGCCTAACAGATGTTTTGTCTACCTCCTCTATTCGCTCCATCTATTCATTCACCCACCTATCATCTATGTATCCATCATAATAATAGCTAATATTTATATAGTGCTTATATGCCAGGCATTATGCTAAGTGCTTTACGAACATTATCTCATTTGATCCTCACAACAACGGAGGGAGGGAGGTCCATCATTCCCACTTTACAGATGAGGAAACTGAAGTAGACTGAGAGTGAGTGACTTGCCCAGGGTCACACAGCTAGTAAGATCTGAAGATGAATTTAAACTCTGGTTTTCCTGACTCCGGGTCCAGTGCTATGTCCACTGTGCCACCTAGCTGCCCCCCTGCGCCTCGATCGATCTACAGGAAGGTTATAAAAGGGACAGTTTTCTGCATCTGGGGAAGGAAACATCCATTGAGAAGAAATCACCAATATTTCAAAGTATCAAAAGTAGACATGTATGTTTTGACTAAAGAAATAATTTGGACTAATGTCTATAAACAGGGAACAACAATTAGCTAGTTCATTAATTTTGTCTCTTGTTTTTCTAAACTGAAATCTCCTACTGCCTTTTATTAAGGGATACGGTGTTTTAATTTCATAAACATGTGTGGACTGCTCCCTCTAGTAGGTTCTAGAAAGAATCCACCATCTGTCATGATTTCGGTGAATGACAGCTCTCCTGGCAGGCCGCAGAAAGCCTTATTTGCATCAAGGTGGAGCTGCCCTTCCAAAAGGCCAACCTCAGCACTCGTGCAGGTGCGACCTCCCGGGATCCTTGAACCTGTTGGGTTCACCATGTATTTGGCTACTGCTTGTGAGCCCCCGACTTGTAAATCCCACCCATACCAGCCAGGATGAATCATAATAATGTAAAAGGGCATTTACCATGCAAGATAACAATAAGAAAGGGCAGCAACCCTCTCTCCACTGGTTTTCTACGGCTACCTTTCCCCCACCCGCACTCCCATATTTCTCATCAATCTAGCGCAGTGCGGCGCTGGGTGTAATCACTTGACCATCTGAGCATTTCAGAAGCCTTCAGGTCTGGAAAGCCTTCCCACTCAATGTGGGAAAGGCATTTCGTCTTCGCCATGGAACCGTAAAGTACTGACATCTGGCCAGCTTGGTTTCTCTGGATGGGAATCACAGCTGGGAGAAAGCCCTGCATCCTGAAGCTGTGGCTTCCTGGCCCCCAAATGGTGCCAACCTCAAAATTCAAAAGGTCCAACTGCCCCAGGGTCCTCAAGGCAGACACCAGCTTGAAAACCGGGGAAGAAACTGCCAAGCGCTGGTGCCAGGGTCAGATGCATCCCAGGCAGGCAACTCCCCGAGTCTGCTTTCTCCTCTCTCCTCTCATCTTTCTCCTCTGCTTCTGTCCTCCCCGGTGTGCAGAAGTCCCTCGCTCCAGCCATTCTGGCATGGGAGATCTGGACTGCGTGTTCATGATCCCCCCACGCAGCTCCCTGGCTGATGCTGCTGGATGAAGAGGGATATGGGGCGAAGTCTGTCCAAGGCCACGGACTGACCAAGGAATTACTGCGGGGAAGACTTCGCGTTTGGCAATCAAGAGTGACCCATTTAAAGGAAAGCCTGGCTTAAAGTAACAAGACCCTGCCCATTTTAAAGAGGCCAAACTGTACTTTGCAGTTTCAGCACTGGCAAAGACTTATGTAGAGACGCATAGATGTTAACTGTGGGACACTACCCACTCAGGGCGGCTAGGTGGCGCCATAGTGCACAGAGTGCTGGGCCTTGGAGTCAGGAAGACTCATCTTCCCAAGTTCAAATCTGGCCTCAGACTCTTATGAGCTGTGTGACCCTGGGCAAGTCACTTCACTCTGTTTGCCTCAGTTTTCTCATCTGTAACATGGACTGGAGAAGGAAATGGCAAACCACTCCAGTATCTTTGCCAAGAAAACCCCAAAATGGTTCACGAGGAGTCAGACATGACTGAAAAATGACTGAATCCACTCACATTAAATCAGGGTAAATGAGAAAACGTCCACAGGGTACGGAGAAGCAAAGGCAAGGAAAGCCAACGCTTAACCGAGGACCTGCTAGTGAGGCAGCCAGAGCCTTTGGAGTACAAACATCCGGCATGAGTCCCCGCTCGTACATCTAAGTTCTGTTGTACCCTGGGTACGTCCTTTCTCCATCACAGAGCGCTTCGCGTGTTACCGAGAGGCATTTTGGTGAAGAAGAAAGCTCTGCTAACTTCAGCTCTGCGCCCTGGGATAAGGCAGTAGGTGGTGCTGCAGACAGATCACCCGGCCTGGAGGCAGGAAGACCCGAGTTTGAATCCTATTTCAGACATTTCCCAGCTATGTCATCTAGCCAATTCATTTAACCTGCCTCAGTTTCCTCAACTGTAAAATGGTGATGATAATAACACCTACCTCCAGGCTTGTTGTAAGGATCAAATGAGATAATATTTGTAAAGTGCTTTAGCACAATACCCAGTACATCATTGGCCTTAATAAATCAATACATGCTTGTTCTCTCCCCCCACCCCAATGTCTCTGAGCCCCAGGTTCCTTGTCTGAAAAGTGGGTGTTGTGAGGAAAGTACTTTGTAAACTATAAATGTGACTCTCAAACAACAAGGACCCGGCACAGACATGGGAAAGTGGAAAGACCACCGGCTTTGGAAAGGAGGGCCTGGGTGCGAAACTGAGCACACTTACTATGTGTGATCTTGGTGTGTGATCTGGACCTCTGTTTTCTCATCTGTAAAGTGGGGGGCTTGGGTGATTTTTGCCAGGTTTGAATCTATGATCCTCTGAGTAAATAATGTCAGTTACTGGGAGAGCTAAACAGGTCCTGGGGTATTCAGGGTTAAGCCTGGTCTTTGATGCTAACGTCTCAGCCTCTAGCTCTCCCTGCCTTTCCCTCCCGGCTGCCTCATCACCACCTCCAGAGCTCATCTCCAGAAGCAGCTTGCTTCATGGAAGTTTCTCTCCCCGTCTCCAGGGATGACTTCTTCTGGAATTCACTCTTCTTTCGGCAGAAACAAGTCGGATCTGATTCAATCCCTTCCCCTTCCTCTGCCCCACCTTTCAATGCCCTGGGCCCAAGAAGACCCTGGGTGGTGACCAGAGCAGGTAGGTGGGCCCGTTGAGGCCCAAGCAGGCTTCCTTCACCTCCAGGACGTGGTCCAGACTGTCTGTTCCCAGGGCACTCATCCTTCTCGGTCAGGCAGGAAGGTCTCTTTAGGTCATTTCCCCACACAGGGCCACACGATCTATTTTGCAACTGCATCAGAGCTAGAGGAAAAGGAAGAAAAAGGAAGGTTTGCTCATTAGTGGGGAGGGAAAAGCAGGAAGAGGGAGCTTTAATAGAGCAAAACTCCCTAGGTCAGCACCAGATGGGATCTTCTGACGCAGGACATCGGAGCTGGGAGGGGCGTTTGAGACTGCCTAGTAACAATAACAACAATAGCTAGCACTCATATCATGCTTTGAATTTTGCAAGTGTTATCACATTTGATCTTCTACAATCACAACCCTGAGAGGTAAGCGCTATTATTATCTTCTTTTTATAGATACGGAAACTGAGGCAGATGGAGGCTAAGTGACTTGCCCAGGGTCACACGGTTAGGAAGTGTCCGAGGTCACATTTGAACTTAGGCCTTTCTGACTCCAAGCCCAGTGCTCCAGCCATTGCACTACCTCATACAATCCCCTCATTTTATGTATGAAGGAAATGAAGCCCAGAGGGGCAAAGAGCTTTGCCGCAGGTCACCCAGCAATGCAAGATCTCCCTGAAATAATCAGGTTAACACCAAGAGAGTGTCAAAAGAAGTTGGGGTCAGGATCCTGTGTTCAAAGATCTGCTGATGCCTTTCCCATAATCTTCCCACTTTACGAAACAGTATAGGCTAAAGATTGACCTCAGTGACCACCAAAAGCAGAGATTCTTAACCTGGGGTCCACATGACCTTGTTTTAAAAACTTTTTTGGGGGGGTAACTATTTCAATACGATTGCGTCCCTTTGTAATTCTCTGTTATTTATTTTACATATTTAAAACATCATTCTAAGAATAGGTCTACAGGCTTCACTACATAACCAAAGACGGTGAGGCAGTGGAAGGTTAAGAAGCCTTCATTTAAAGTTAATAAGCATTAATAAGTTAATGGATAATCCTGTGGGGTTGGACACCCTCCTAATGCTATTGCTTATGAGCCCCCACCAGCGTGTTCTCCACATTGACTGTCAGTTGATATCAACCATCTATACAGATTTAATTAGCTTTTAGAAGCTGTAATTTAATAAGCAGTATTGGAGAACATGTTGGTCCAAAGCATCCCCTCCCAAAGTCTGGGCATACTCTCCTACAAGTACACACAGTGTCCAGGGGAAAGTGGCCTCTGGTGTAGAGAATATATGGCAGAGAGGGTAATAACCAGCTTCTAGTTTCTGGAAGTCTCCTTCTCCCCTTCATGGGGTCCTCATGAAGTTCCCCTCAGGTATGTTATAATTTCCTTCTGGGCTCCTTGTAGAGTCTTGAGTCTGACTTTCCTAAAGGTGCCCGGCTTATCTTCAGAGTTTCCCTCGGTGCTCCCAATGCCTTCGCCGCCATCAGCCATTACAATTCCAGGGACATTCTTACCATCACCGATAAGGATTCCCAAATCTTCAGACCTTTGGAGGCTTGCAAGATCTTTCTCTGGTCAACAAAGGGGACAGAGGGAGCAGGGGTTCTTTCTGCTCCCAAAACAATTTGCTCCATGAGTAGGTGGGCCTGCCACTGGGATATCAGAATCTGGACTAACTTGCTTTTTTAAATTCCAATTCCACAGGGCATGACCAATTTCAACCAATCCTTATACTCTTCCTTTATAGCATCTTCTCATTTTGTACAATGACTTTTGCTCCTTCCACATCGATTAGATTGTGTGTGTGTGTGTGTGTGTATGTGTAGAAATGCCAGATAAATGTAAGTGTGGAATTGTGGAAAGGACATTAGATTTGGAATCAAAAGGCTTGAATTCGAGCCATTTACTACTTCTGTGACTGTGGATTTCACTATTCTGGGTTTCAGTCTCCTTATCTGTAAAATGGGGTGGTGGTAGACTACATATGATTCTAGCTTTTTATGATGTATATATGTAAAGAAAGAATTTTTTTCCCCTTGAGCATGAACTTAAGTCTATCTCTCCTTGGGGTTGGAGAAGCAAATGGCACACTCCTGTAGTATCTCTGCCAAGAAAACCCCAAACGGGGTTACCCCAACACAATTGAAAGTGACTGAACAACTCCTCCTTCGGATGACTGTATGTTAATCTTTTTCTCTCACGTTATATAACAGACTTTGCCCCTGGTTAAAGAAATCTCAGGCATCTGCAGCAGATTGGAGGGGAAAGTATTCCCCAAGGACCCTGAAAATAGCAGTAGGCCCAGGGTTGTCATGGAGAGAATGTTGGTCTTGGAGTCCAGAAGACCTGGGTTCAAGGTCTGCCTCTGACTCCCACTAGCTGTGTGATGCTAAGCACTTTACCTAACCTGTCAATGCCCCAGGCATGTATCTAAGATTATAAATGGAAGGGCCAGTGCCAATTTGCATTGGTAGAGGAGTCTCCTCATACCAACGGAATCGCGGGTCCTGTCAAAACCACAAACGAAAAGAAATAATACTAGACCATAGGTCAGCAGCTGTCTACTCTGTGCACTTCTAAGACCATCCCGGACAACACTTGTTCCTCACTACCTGTATGACCCTGAGAAAGCAAATTCATCTACCTGGGCTTCAATCTCCTCATATGTAAAATGGATATAATGATATGAACTACCTCACAGAGTTGTGGTGAGGAAAGGGCTCTGTTAACTCTATTATCGGACTTATTCAGGCTTGTTTTTCATTTTTCAAACATTTCAATTTCTCCATTCTCTTAGAGCTTTGACAGGAGGAGGATGGTGGGCTGCATTTGAACTGCCCTGAAGAAATGGCATAATTCTTCTAACTTCTCTCTTTAGCAATGGCTCATCTCTTAACCATGTTGCTTTGCAGGTCACATTGTTTGGCAATGAGTCCTGGGATGCTACATTCTCTGAAAGGCAGTATGGTAGAGGGAAGGCTAGATTTGAAATCGGGAGACCCCTGTTACTTTTTCCCTGTGTGACCTTGGTCAAGTCAATTCGTCTTACCGGGCCTCAGTTTCCTCATCTGAAAAAATAAGGGGGTGGACTAGAGGGTCCCTCCCAATTCTAAATTAAGCTGATGCTTAACAAATGGGCAGTGGAGTGGCAGGGGTTGCCCGGAGGGATGAACTGGTTGAAACACACAGCAGACAAGGAATCACGGAATTACCCAGGAGAAATGTATATAGAAGTGTATGTATTAAATAAATGTTTGGTGAAATAAAATGGGCTGGTCACATGGGGAGAATGAGGGACAGCCTGCATGCATCATGGGTACCCTCAAGATAGCAAGAAAACTCCAGGAAGGCCTCTGGCACCTTGGGTGGACCCTCTGGGGTGAACCTCTGGAAGGATGTGGACATACGCTCACAGAGGAAAGGCAGCCCCGATGCGTGGGCTGCGCCTTACACCATGAGACGGAGTAGTCTCGTGGCTGAGATTCCAGACCCACTGGGTAACTAGAGGACCAGAGTGACCTGTCTCACAGTCAGCATTTCACCCGCAGAACTCACTCCCAGGTATAGGGGACAGCAATTCCTCCCAAGGCCGAGGGCAGCAGGGAGGGTACAAGAGGAGTTTCTCTTGATTCCCGGGCTCTTCCTCCCCTGTGCCCACCTAGACCCTCACTTCCACATTCCTGCACTTCCCATTGTGATTTGCCTTTATAAACAGCTGTCCTGGCAGCCCCCACCCCACCCCACCCCACCCCACCCCCATGCTGCTCCTTGGACACTAGAACCCTGGCATTTTTCTTATCACTCTATTCCCAACGCCATGCCTTGGTACAGCAAGCCACTTATCGGCCTCCTGTTTTGTCGTCAGCTGCGGAAACCCAGTTATCAAATGTCCCACACAACAGAGGCCCAGGCTGTACACAACCAGCCTTCTCTGCCATTAGAATAAGACAGAATTAACCTCACCAGAGACCCCACGCAACCTTTAGGAATCAATCAAAACTGGGGCCATGCAGAGATGGCATTGGTTTTCCTCGGGCTCCCCCACCCCCTCCAAATTACACTGCGGCTCCACCAGGCATCAGCCTCCCTCAAGTTGCTTAGAAACTGCTGCCCATCAGCACGCTCGTACAGCCGCTGCAGTTCGCCATGTGCAGGCAGGGTGATAAGCTCAATTTATACGTTTTTTAAAATACAGAAAATGCAATTAAAGAGAATGTGTGTAATGTCTGCAAACTCAGACTGGCAATCAACAGCCAATTTGAATATGCCTAAAGGTGGTAAGGGCATTGGGACCCACTAAGAGAAAACGGTGGACGGGTTCCTCTTTCCCAAGGTCTAAGGCCGAGAAAGTGGTCATTGGTAGCAGAGACACACAATAACAGATGAAATATTTCTTAAACTCCATCCTGACAAACATTTATGCCCCAAGATCCACAGGAAGGGGGTAAAGGAAACAGGAATATCCTAATTTACTCATAGGATTATAGATTTAGAAGTAGAAGAGACCTTAGAGTCCAACCCATCCATTTTACAGATGAGGAAACTGAGACCCATAGAAGTTAGGATTCCTCCAATTTAAATGAAGGAATAATCTCTTGAAGACTTATCATGTTGTATGGGAAGGAGCAGGGTATGGTGGAAAGGGTGAAGGATTTGGAACCAGATTATGTGGGTTCAAACCCAGGGTGCGCTAATTTCTATCTGCATGATCATGAGCAAGTCACTTCACCTTGATGGGCCTTGGGTTCAGTTAGGACTTTTTAGCTCTAAATCTCTGATTCTATGATGCTACATTGCAGTCAGTCAACAAACATTTATTAAATGCCTACTGTGTGCCAGGCATTGTTCTAAGTGCTGGAGATACAAAAAGAAGCAAAAGACAGTCCCTGCCCTCACAAAGTTCACAATCCATTGGCACAAACAAATACAAGATAGGATTAGACATTTAGATCTAGAAAGGACCTTAGAATATATACAGAGCAACTCCCTCACTTTATAGATGACAAAGCTGAGACCCAGAAAATCAAAGTGACTTGTCCAAGGTGATACGGAGAATAAACGGCAAAGCTGATATTTGAACTCAAGTCTTCTGACTCCCAAATCCAGCACTCTCTCTATCATACCACTATTGCCTTTTCATGGGCCTGTCTTTCCAGAATTTCAAAGGGAGAAGAGAGCTTAGAGATGGTATAGTAAGTAGGGGAAAAGATGGTAGTTTTAGTATTATATAAAAACCCTGAATTTGAATCCCTCCTTTGCCAATTATTCCATGTGTGACCTTGGGTAAGACTTAAATCTCTGGTCCTCCTCTGTACTGAAAGAAAGTTGGAGTCAATGACCTTGGATGTCCTTTCTGGCTCTTCATCTATTATCCCATGACCTATCATCCCCTCTAAGTTCCTAATAACTGAACTGGAGAGCACACACACAGACACACACAGACACAGACATACACAGTCACACATATTCATAAGGTAGTATGGTATTAGTTGTCAACAAAGTATTATTATACAGTCTAATTCAGGAAAAGAAGACCCTAGACAAATTGTTTAATCTCCCCAAGCCTGTTTCCTCATCTGAAAAATGGCAGAAATAACACCTGTGGAGCCTACCTCGCAAGCTTGGCTTGTTGTAAGGCTAAAATGGCCATGTAATTGGCCATACATAATTGATGAGCTCTCTAAATACCAGCAATTCATATCATTATTGTTGGGCCATGGTCGCTCTTGGTCAGTGTTCCTAACTGGGCTCTTTAGAATTTAGCAAGAGTCAGTGTTTTGGGCAGCTAGGTGGCGCAGTGAATAGAGCAGCAGCCCTGGAGTCAGGAGGACCTGAGTACAAAGACACTTACTAGCTCTGTGACCCTGGGCAAGTCACTTAACCCCATTGCCTAGCCAAAAAAAAAGTGTTTTGTATTTTCTGCTATTTATTCATCTGTCATGTCCAATGAGAAGATGTTAAGTGCTGTATTTATGTTCCCAATTATTCATTAATTAATTTCATGTCCCCACTTGCGAGTGGGCACTAGCCTTGTGCTCATCCATTTTTTCCTTCTTTCTTCCTTTGTCTTTCTCCTTTTCTTTTGATTTCTTCTCTTCCTCCTCTTCCTCCCTTTTTTGTTGTTACTCAGTTGATTCAGTTATAGTCTGATTGTTCATGACCCTTGGACCATACTGTCTATAGAGATTTCTTAGCAAAGACAGGGATTGGTTTGCCATTTCCTTCTGCCTCCTTCCCTTTACTCACCTCTTTAAAGCCTGAATTGCCTGAGAGGTGGGAGGGTTGTTGGGGGGTAGGTAGGGAACCATTTCAGGTCCTGTCTTAAGCCAGGGACATTAAAAACAAGAGGATAAACGTTGAAATGGCAACAGGAAGAACACAGGGTAGGTACCAGGAACAACAAGCAGGAGTCACTAAACATTGGAACAGGTTACCTAGGCAACATGGAGACTCTCCTTCCCTGGAAGTCTTTAAAAATAGGTCATATCTTTATTTCTCTGGGATGGTCCAGGAGTCCTGCCTGGAGACAAATGAATTCACTAGGTGACCTCTTCAGGTCCTGTGATTTTCAGAAAGAAAAACCTTTCACAGTATTGGAGGCCAAATTCTGGCAAACTGGGGTTTACCAATTGTGGTAAAGAGGGAGACGTTTTTTAAAAGGGCCGTAGCATTTGGCTCAATTGTGGTGCTCTTCTAGAGTGGGCCTGGACATGATGTCTCCTTGACACTCCAGGAACATACAGAAATGCCGTAAGGGGCTGTGTCCATGGTCGGTGCAGGCCAGGGTCCTGTTGGTGACAGGGACATCAAAACATATGTGAAAGCGGCAGAAAAAAAGTTGCCACGCATGCCAAAGTATTCATAGCCGGAGGTTTTGTGATGGCCCCAAACTGAAACCAAAGTGGGTGCCCCTCGATTAGGGAACGGCCAGATAAACTGTGGCACTTGAATGCAATGGAATATTGTCGTGTGCAAGAAGTAGGGAATATAAAAAATTCAGAGACTCGATCAATCTTTTAACAAGTCTTTATTAAGCATCTGCTAGGCGCTAGACACAAGGGATGCATCTCCCAAAGTGAGACACCCTCTCTCAAGGGCCTTACATTCTGCTCAATGAGAGAAACATAGGAAAACTTGTAAGAATTTGGTGCAGAATAAATATGCGTTTATTAAGCCCCTACTATGTGCCAGGCACTGTGCTAAGTTCTGGGGATACAAAGAAAAAGAAAACAAAACAAAAAACAACACAACAGTCCCTGCTCTCATGAAGACTAGCCAGAATAACAGGAAAAATAACAACACGAAAAGACGCCATAGCTCAGATTTAATCCAATAACCAAGCTTAGCTCCAAAAGATGGACAACGAAACGAGCTTCCTTCATCTGCAGAGTTACATGCTAGACAATGGGGGAAGAACATGGCACACTGTAGGATCTTCACTCTCGTACCTTTGCTGTATTTTTTTTCCTGGGAGAGGCAGCACGATACCACAGAACCCTGGCTATGCACTCAGAAGACCCGAGTTCAAATCCTACCTTTCATACTTACTACCTCCCTGACCTGGGGCAAATCATTCACTCTTTCTGGGCCTCAGTTTTCTCATCTATAAAATGAAAGGGTCGGCCCAGATGACCTCTGAGGTTCTTTCCATGTCTATCATCTTTTGTAATAAAAGAGGGTTCTGCATTTAGGTGTTAACTGGAGATATAGTTAATAATATACATTATATTTAATTCACAATTCTATATTTATGTTATAGTGTTATATAGTAATATTATATAATATATAATTATATGTTAATGTTACAGCAAAAAAATTTTAAAGCCAAAAACTATTAAAAGAAAAAGCAAAGTGAATGACATGAGAAGAAATAAATGAGCTCACGAGGTCAAATCTCAGACGTCCCTGGACTGCCTTATTACCCCCTCAGGGAGCAATGCTCCAAAAGTGCATTTAAACTTTTCTTAAACTTACTTCTGTGTTCAAGCTTTATACCTCTTGGGTGTAATGAACTCGAGAAATTTACTAAGTTTTGCATGAAATTATGCTTCCTTATATCCGTCCTAAAAGTCCCTTCTTTGCAAACTATATCCTTTCCCCATCTCTCTTCTTCTCCCTCTATTTTATGGAATAGCTCAGATCAGCTATTTCTGGTTCTTGAACAAAGCTATTTCATTTCAAAATTACCCCCAATTTTCTTCCCTCGCTGAGCCTTTTTACTCGCTCTCCCTGGCTCATGGCTCTAGGTAGGCTTCTTGCAATTGGCATCATAACTCTGCCTATTTCTCATCCCAGATTATTGAATGGCACGAGGGCGCGCCATTCTCGGGAGTGATGCTCTCCCGAGCTCCTACTCTGAGCCTCTCTCTGTGGTTTTGTGAGCTTGGAATGGAGTGAGAGAGACTAGGCCTGCCCCTGGCCCAAAACAGGAGATAAAAGAAATCTGTAAACTCTGGGGAACAGTAGAGGGAAGCTCTTGAGCGTAGACTAGGAAATCTTTATAATCAATAAACATGAAATATTTGCAGGGGGGTGTCAATTCTAATCTGTGTTAGACTGAACAGGGGCTTGGGCAGCGACCATGGTCACACTGGTACAATTTATTACAGAGAGGGCTGGAAATGGAGTCTTAAGCTTGTCTGCGTGCCTTCCTGCCTGTGTGACCTTGGGCAAGTCACTTTATTTATCTTCATTTCCTCTCCTGGCTCTGCTTCTGATGCTGTGGTGCCTAGCCTGCCTTGTTAGCCTAGAACATCCCTCAGCCCCTTCAGCCTCCTCTTATGCCTCCTGGGGCTTCCGTTTGGGGGAGGGGCTCAGGCTAGTCTTTCATTCCTCTCCTGGCTCTGTCTGACTCCACATGTCACCACCACCCAGGTATCTGGAAGGCACAAATGATGTAGCACAAGCAAGGAGCATGTATGTCTATGTCTGCATATGTGTACATAGGTCTACATATTATTTTAAAAGTATGTATATATATATGTATTACACATCTGTGACTATGTGTGTGTATATACACACACACACACACACACATACAGAGGGGTGGGGAGAGGAAGGGAGAGAGGGGGAGGGGGAGAGAGAGAGAGAGAGAGAGAGAGAGAGAGAGAGAGGTGGGGACAGAGAGAGCTTTACTTAGCTGCTAAGGTTACAGCTATTGAACACAGTGTAAGAATACATGATTCAAGATGGGACCCAGTCACCATGATGGTTAATGGACTGCAAGGCTCCCTCCCTCTGCCTCTACCTCTTCCTCCACCCTGCGGCTCCTCCTGAGACCCGATCTCACAGCATCGAGGTTAGAGCCTCTGCCGGTCAGAGAAGCCGTGACCCCTCACTCTGTGATTACTTTTATCCCCAAATTCTGGATGCCGAGTCATTCTGGGGATTGCTGGAGCAATACTCAAGACCGTGTCTGTGTGACTTGAAGTATCAATTCTATCTTGTACAACCTTGGTTTTGGTTGTTTGTCTTTTCCTGCCCCCACCTAGTTAAACTCTTACCACACCCGGACTCTCAGGGTATGTTTTCACGTACCGCAAAAGGAGGGGATCTCAGCATGTTTGGTCAGAGCATAATAGCTGGCAACTTAGGGCAAGTCACTTCGTCCTGTTTGCCTCAGTTTCCCCATCTGTAAAATGAGCTGGAGAAAGAAATGGCAAACCGCTCCGGTATCTTTGCTAAGAAAACCCCAAATGGGATCACAGAGAGTCAGACACAACTGAATAACATCTGGCTCCAAACATGGTCCTCTTTCCACTGTGCCCCAATGGTATATAGCCTCCCTGGGCCTCAGTTTCCTCATCTGTAAAACGAGGGGGTTGGTCTAGATGGACCGCCTCTGAGGTCCCTCAACCTCTGGAGCCATGACCGATAATGAGCCCCGCTGGGCACTGGCTCCCCCAGCACTCTGGCTGATTGCCACGTCTCAGCCAGGTCTCGAGGCGGGAGTGAGCTCCAGGGTTGCCAGGCAGCCCCCTTGCCAGCCAGAAGGAGGTTGTATAATAATGGCCTCTGGGCCACTGGGACAGCTTGCAATTTGTAACCTCAAAGGCTCAATAAGTTTTGCTAATTTTTATGACATCCTCACCATGTGGGCATCATTCTACTCATCCTCAAGGAGAAAACCACCTTATTAAATGAAATGATTTCCCGATAGCCACCACCAAGCCCCTGGGACTGTCCTTTCGTTTCCTGTTCTGACCACTAATCAATGTCCCCTTTTTACGTAACAGCAGTACAGCAACATTGGATTGCTTTAAATCAAGGTTTTTGTGGCAGGTGTCTCACAGTTCAGCCTAGGGTGAATGAGGAGAGGAATTCAGATCCAAAATGTTCCTCCAAGAAGAACTCCACTGCGCTGGCTCAGCCGGGTGAACCGAGGCTGTTTCTCTGTATCGTACAGAAATTTGGAAATTGCCATAATAATACGGGCTACATTTACAATTCACTTTGAGCTCTGCAAAGCATAGTGACACATTCTAGCTCATTTGTTGCTCACAACAGCCCCCTGTGAATTGGGTGTATTATTATTCCCAATTTAAAGACAGAGAAACTGAGGCTCTCAGAGGTTGTGCGAAGGTCCACAGTCATATGACTATCTGAGGCAGGATTTGAAGTTGGATCTTCCTGATTCCAGGTCCAATATTTCTATCTTATCTATCTATCTATCTACCTATCTATCTACCTACCTACCTATCTATCATATCTACGCTTCCTAGGTGCCAATCGTCTACCTTTCTTGACCAATTTAGACAGATGACCCTGATAAAAGTGGGCTCCCAAGATTCTTCCTTAAATTTAATTCAGTGAAAAATCTATTAACCGTCTGCTAGAGGCAAAGCAACACAAAGGCGGAAACACAATTATTGAGTGATCTGGCTTGTCCGTCTACACTGGCAAACACAATTATTGAGTGATCTGGCTTGTCTGTCTACACTGGCAAAGCTGTGCTTTAATCTTGTACTACATAGAATCTCAGATTTTAATTTAGGAAGTAACCATTTTAAGGAGATCCTTGCTACTTAAAGTCAGAGGACCTGTGCAAACTGTTCGGCTTTAATTATTGAGAGGCCCCATGGTATAGAGGGCAGCACGTTGGACCTGGAGCCAGGAAGATTTTGGTTCAAATTCTGTGTGTGATACTTCTCAGCTGCGTGACTAGAGGCAAGTCACTTAATCTTATGAGCTCAATTTCCTGAGAGAATCATAGATTCTCAGAGTGGGAAGGGCCCTCGGCAGTCAGCTAGCTCTACCCATACCTGAAAGAAACCGCCACTATTAACACATTTTACAAGTGGTCTTCCAACCTTTGCTCAGAGACCTTCAGTGAGGGTCTACCACCTGCTACCACCTCCTTGAGCAGCTCATTCTGCTTTGGGTTAGCTCTGCGTTAGGAAATGATTTTTTTTCCTGACATCAAGCTTTCTCTCATAGTTCATAGGATTTAGAGGGGGATGGGCACTTAGAGATCATCGGGTCCAAACACTTTATGTCACAGAAAGAGAAATTGAGAACCAACGTTCCTCAAGATCACTGGGATAGTGGGCAGCCAGACTGCGATTCAGACCCAAGATTCTGACTCCAAATGCAATGCTCCTTCCATGACACCAAGATAGATATCAGCTAGGATTGCTGTCAGAGACACTGTGCTGCATTCAGTGAATAAAGAGTTGGCCTTGAAACCAAGAAGGCATGGGTTCAAATCCTGACACTCACATATTACTGGCTGTTTGATCCTGGGGATGTCACGACTTCTCGGTGCCTCTAGGCAATTTTCTATGTTGGCAGGAGGGTATTGATCTGTATTGGTAGGAGCTCCCTATAACACTGAAATCATTGGTTTATTCTCTATTTCAATAATGAATATTATATTCCTTGCTTCAAAGAACTTGTTCTGAGTTCATCTATCATGAGATAATCAATGTAAAGTCACTATACAGATGTCGACACTTATCGCTAAGGAAGAATTCTTACCTAGCTCTGACTTGATGATGCTTGACTATTTTGATGGCTTTTTAAAAAAAATCAGAAACCATTTAGGTTTGGTTGCAGTTGGTAAGTCAGACTGGACAGCTAGGTGGTGTAGTGGATGGAGAGCCAGGCCTGGAGTCAGAAAGAGTCATCTTCCTGAGTTCAAATCTGGCCTCAGACTCTTAGCAGCTGTGTGACTCTGGGCAAGTCACTGTTCACCCTGTATGCCTCAGTTTCCTCCTCTGTAAAATGAGCTGAAGAAGGAAATGGCAAACCACAGCAGTATCTTCACCAAGAAAACCCCAAATGGGGTCAGGAAAAGTCAGACACAACTGAAAAAATAGTGTCACATTATGGCTCGTGTTCAGGGACATTCTACATCAGACCTTACTAAGGTATTATTGGGTTTACCCAGGATCAGTGGAGTGAATGTTGACTTAATGATCCTCTGTGCCTGAATAAGGGGTGGAATTGGTGACAGCTTAGGAGAAGAGTCATTCTCCTTCTGGCTTTCAGAAGAGAATCATCTTTCTCAGAAGATTCTGCTTTCTGGCTTTCCAGAGAAGACACATACGGTACCAGGCTTTGTGAAGAAGTCGACATGTAGATGAATTGGCTACTTGAGCACGTCCATATTTCCTGCTTGTTATGTACTAAGTACTTTTGGGAATTTCTCCAACAATTAGATTGGGTATTTTCTCTCTTTTGGTTGAATATCTCCTTCCCCAGGGGAGAGTACATCCACTCTGGTATTTTCTGGTATATTCTAATCTGTATAACCTCTTTGATTTCTGTTTGCTGTTGGCTTGAATAAATGAGCTAATTCACGCTTGGTATTTTGTGTTGGTTTTTGTATGACTGCCATTTAGTGGGGAGTCAACACCTACTGATACAGCTTGAAGGACTCCTTCTTCTTTGAGGAAAATGACCAGGATAAGTAGCTTGAGCCTAGAAAATAATTTCCTCTAGATTAGCAATATCTGTGAGGGCAGAGAGATATAGCTCAGGCATGGCATCCCCTCTTAGAGGAGGGAGGAGTAGGCCAGCCCAATCTCCTGCTCCCCATCTTCAAGGGATCAAAGTCCCCTTTGGAGAGCAGTGGATAAGATTCCAACGATATCTATTGATTCCTCCTTGGGAAGTGCATTTTGATAAACTCAAGTCCTCCAACTCTAGAGACAATGATTTTTCTATAACCTACCATCTCACTCACTGTCTCTTAATCTCAAAGCATTCAGGCTGTGGGCACCTACGGACTTCCATGGCCAAGCTGGTTCAGAACATTTTAAGAGACACTTCCCAGCTTCACTTCCCAGCTTATAGGCTGTTCTCTCCTGTTGTCACCATGATGATCAGTGACTTTGGGGAAAATTTAATGAAAATTTCATTTCCTGTTGACCCAAAAGTTTCAGAAATTACAGATAACTCTTTCCTCTGTTCTGTTCCACCTTTGCCCCTTGAGTGTGGAGTGGTCAACAGTTAAAGGCCACACATTCTTCCTTTAAGGAGCAAATCATACTCAGTTTTTAAGAGAAAGAATAAAGTTCTCCTCAGGCACAGACTGACTTATCACCTCCATTGCTCAAGTATCCATTACTCAGTGTTTTAGTGAGGCAATTGGGGTTAAGTGACTTGCCCAGGGTCATGCAGCTAGGAAATATTATGTGTCTGAGGCCGGATTTGAACTCAGGTTCTCCTGACTCCAGGGCAGGTGCTCTATCCACTGTACCACCTAGCTGCTCCTACTCAGTGAATTTTTAACACATACTATCAGGAGCAGGTCTGGGACACTACATGGAATCCTAGAGGATGTCTTTGGAGTTTCAGAAGCACTGATGATTTGGGACATTTCAACTTAACCCATTGGATTTGAAAATATCCTCTTGTAAACTAATGGTGACTGATCAGATTTCTCATTCCCAGGGAGTGCAGACACAGACCAGGTGGTTTCAGGGAGGGATGGGAAAGAATGGAGCAACCGGGGGGAATGAAGAAAGGTGTCTTGTAGAAGGGGGCATGTAGGCTGAGCCTTGAAGGTACCGAAGCTTCCCAGAAGCTGAAGGAAGCATAGAGAGCAGTCCAGTGCATGATGGGAAAAGCAGCCTGCTTATAGGATAGACTATCACCCACAGGGAATAAGAAGGCCAGTTTGACTGCAGACTAGAACTTAATGCTTGAAGAGGAGTAATGTGAAACTAAGCCCAGAAAGATACATTTGTCAGTCCCTACAGGGTATTTCTAATTTCTTTTTTTTATTCATAACTCAATAAACACCAAATAAAACGAGCTCTTCTCTATTCACAGTAGAAAAGGAAAAAGAGGATTGTACATGAAATTGTGAATCTCTAAAATTTACCCTTAATTTTTTTTCACCTGGGCAGGCCGAGTTTGGGCAAAGTATATGGTGGAAGAGATGGGAGGCTTCAGAGGACCACAGAGGCAGCCCATGACCACAAGTCCCAGCCCCTTCCCCAAGTGTTATCTCAAGTCCCCAATTCTCTGTGGGCGAGGGGGAGTAATCACTGGGAGGCAGGCAGACTGAGAAATTTTTCCTGAATGAAAGATGATTTTAATTTGCACAATACGCACATTTATAATAATAATGGCTACATAAGACATTCAATAATAAGTCCCTAATGCTAACCTGGGGCAAAATATCTAATACAAATTAAATTGGCTCCGTTCCTGGGAATTTTTTACTATATTGCATTTCAGTTTTGGGTCCAAACTGTGCAGTGAATCATTGATTAATATTCTAATTAAAATCAGAATGGAACCTGGGAAATGGTTGGTTTTCCCCAATAATGAATAAATAAATGCTTTCCGATTAAAAGATGGGCCCCCCAACCGAACATTTGCAATTGACTATCATCTGTCTTCCTTGGGAGCCATAGATTAGATTTTGGGAGGGGAAAAGGTTATGGGGGCCAGCTGTCTGAAGGAATCCAAAATCATTTCCAGGAATGCATTGCTCACATTCTCTCAGGCAGGACTGCTGCTATTGACTTTGCAGATGTGTGGATCAGCACTGAGCAGCTTCACCACTGGTGGACTGTGGGTTCAGCACACTCTTCTACCTCCCCAATCCCTTTCCCACATCCCTCTGTCAAGCGTGGGCTATTCTTTGACATGTGTGGGGACAGGAGTGTCTGACCATGGAATTCATTCCTGTTACTCTCTCTCAGCCTCAGTTTTCTCATCTATAAAATGGATAATAATTCTCTGATCCCCCAGGGACAGAAATGACCTTCTTTCCCCTTTTCAGACCTCAGAGAATTATTTCTTATGCCTCTCAGATACTCTTATTCTGTAATATTGTGCTATGTATTTGTGTATATAAGGGAGGACTACAAGTCACTTTGCAAGATGCAACAATCCCAGCAATGGATGGTTGAAAAAAACCTCTGTGCTCTGTACAGTGCTACAATACATAAACATTATCTATTATATTATCTGAAGTGAACTGATTACATGACATAAGTTTAGGCAGATCTTTTTGTGCACACAGATCTAAATTCAATCATAACTGTTCATTTCTAAGGGACAGGTGAAGGAATGGATGCATTGCCTTTAGTTTGCAGGTGAAGACGTGGGGGCAGCACCCATCAAAAGCTGGCCATGAGCCATGAGGACTGTCTGTAGGGATGAATAAGACTTAGAGGGCAGGAAACCACCAGAGCCTTGCTCTGATGCACTCACGTCCACGCTTGGCAGGCCACTGGGGAACAGTGCTTTAGTGAGTTGGGAAACCCTTGCCAACACTACTGATGACTTGGGAAGGTAAACAGAAACCTTTGGGAGGGAAATTTAGGTTCCCCTCCCTCTAAACACTGGGTCAGTATATTTGAAGCAGACAAAGTACAAAAAAATGGGGCAGAAATTTAGAGGACAGAGGAGTCGGAGCTAAAAGGGATTTGAGGGGATCAGCTGGCCAAACTCTTTCAATTTATAAATCAGGAAACAGAGGCAGAGAGAATCTGTTAGGTCACATAGGATCATAGATTTCCAACTGGAAGGGGCCTTAGAGACCATATGGTCCAACCCCTTCATTTTACAGATGAGGAAATAAGAATCCCAGAAAGGAAAAAAAAAACCCAAGCATTTATTAAGCACCTACTATGTACCAGACATTGTGCTAAGCACTTCGCAAATATCTCATTTGACCCTTACAACAATCCTGGAACAGAGGTGCTATTATTCTTCTTCCCATTTTATAGTTGAGGAAACTGAGGCAAACAGGGTTAAGTGATTTGCCCAGGGTTACACAGCTAGTAAGTGTCTGATGCTGGATTTGAACTCAGGTCTTCCTGACTCCAGACCCAGCGCTCTATCCACTGAAGATTACCCAAGTACTAAATGACAGAAGCAGAGTCTGAACCCAGGTTCTCTGGATTGAAATCCAGCACTTCTTTTCTTCCAGCACATTGCCTCAAATCGCCCAAGAGCACCCTGCTACCAAATGATAAACTTGGGACTTAAACCCATGTCTTCTTTGTTCTAGGCTAGGGTCCTTTCCACTACATCATCACTAAAACCATTTCAGGTGCATCCAGGTTATTTCAGGCCTCCCTCCCTTGGTATTAGAAGCATCCAGGCTATAAAATGAAATGAAGATGAGGTTGTGAACGCCAAAGCAGAAAGATCAAGGAGCCAGGGGCAAGTTTTGAGAGTAGAAATATGTTTGGTTGGAAAAAACCCCAAACACAATTCAGATTTTTTATCCCTGGTAGCAAATTTTTAGGAGGCACCAAGTGCCACTTTGCAGACTTGTAAAATGGGGCCTTGGGTTAATGTCCTGCTGTTTATGACCTCCCCTCTCTAGAGGACCCCGTCCGTGCCTCCTCTAACCAGTGACTCCTGTGATCATTGAGATTTCCTGCTTATGCAGGCCTGAAGCAGGGCTCCACTCCTCCAATGCTGGGGTTCTGCGTTCACCAGGCTGGCTGGTGAATTTCCACTCAGCACGTCAAGAGCCCCTTTGGCCCTGATTCTGGCAGAATTCACGAGAAGCAGGTTTTCTGTTTTCAGCAGGGCCCTATTGCCTTCATCAGCATCGCTGCCCTGGTTCTTGCACTTCATGCAGTTGTAAGTTTATTTGGAAGCCACAGCAAGAGAAGGAAAAAGAAGATGAACTGAGAAAAACAGGTTGGAGTCAGAATGTGAGGGGCTTTAAATGCCAAACAGAGGCGTTTTATTTTATGAGCCCAAGAAGACTGCAAAAGACAGCATATGGTTGTGAAATGGTCCCAGAGTAAACTGGAGTCTATGAGGTGGTAAATGCTATTGCAGAGTTGGTATCCAGTAGAGAAGCTGGACTTGGTACAAGGGACGTGTCTCTGTATGAGAGAGGGCGTGCCTAATGGATAGAGCTTCCTGGCCTTGGGAATCAGAAAGGCCTGGGTTCAAATCCCACCACACGCCATTGGGTCGGTCAGCGTTTTTATAGCCTCAGGCAGCTTTCTTTCTCCAATGCCATAGAAGGCGGGGCATTAAAGGGCCAACCACAAAGGTAGGCAAGAACTAGGAATTAATGGGGCTGAGAGCGAGGGGCAGGACAAACAGAACAGACACAGAACCCCAGCAATAAAAAAAAAAATCTTGATACTAAAGAAACTTTCCAATCCAAGAATCATAGACACGCTTCCTCTAGGGAACAACCTCCTAGGAAGAGCATTCACTCATTCATTCATGAAAAAGCACTTAAAAGACTGGAATTTAACAATATTTCGAAGGACCAAGTAGCATCAATTGATGGCGCATTTTTTTTATCCATAAAACAAATAAAATAGAGATGGTAGAATGAACATTTTTATCTCAAAGTAAAATTACAGTATCTACTTGTCATTTGTATTTGAAGTTTTTTTGCACAGATAGGAGAAAGAAAATATTTATTATTAAATATATTTCCTCGTCAATAAATACACCAAATCTTGCTGGTATTAAGCTCCAAATATGTATCGGGAATAGCACTAGGCCCTGGGGATAAAAATACAAAAGGGAGACAGCCCGAAGACTTTATATTCTAATGGGAAGGAACAGATTATGTTCCTCTTCTCCTTCCTATTTCAATCCTGTTGCATTGAGCTATTAATTTGGAAGACAGAAAGCAGCAGATAACTGCTGACTTCCAGGATTCCACAGTATTTTCCAAAAGCCCAAGGTTGGGGCAGCATTTGGAAAGGGACGCTTAGGGGAGGTACTATGCACAAATTGAACACAGGGCACACTGTTGGAAATTTCTATCAGCCTTCACATCTGCATGTCTGCCATGTTCTTGAAGATGACCCTGAGATCCAGACCCAACAAAGAAAGATTCAATTATTCTCGGGGTAGTCATAAGATTTGGCACATTTTAAAGTGGTCTAATTCGTGGTGTATTCTTAGAAATGTGCTCAACCAAGCATAATGCACTAATCCTGTTCCTCAACAGAGGGGTTCCTTTACTACTGAGTGCCATGTGATTGTAGATTTAGAGATGGAAGGGTTCTTAGAGGTCATCTAGGTCAACACTTTCATTTTACAGTTTAGGAAACTGAGGCTCGAGGAACAGAAACAATTTGCCCAGTGCTTCACAGGCAATAAAAGGCAAAGCAGGGATTCAATGTTTTCAAATCCAGCCGACTATCTACTGTACCTCACTGCCTCCATATGTCTTCTGTCAGGAGAATAGGACCATGCTGGGCTGAGAGGCAACCATTCAGGGTATGAAGAAGAATTCCTTTCAGCTCCTTTCCTCTTGTAGATGGCTGTGAAATTATACTTGGTATCGATCCACGAGGGGGCCAACCAGTCCCTGGGGTACAAATGTCATACTAGCCAGCAGAAAGCAGACATGGTGGCAGTGAAAAGAGTAGATGGGCCAGCTACTGGTGAAACTCCATGGTTCCCAAAGTGTGTGTGGCCAGTTTTGCTTGGTGTGCTGAGAAATTCTGATCTCCACACAGCCATTTAAAAGTGAGTGGCTCACAAGGAATTTTAAAGTGTTATCTCATTCCATCCCATCTCCAGCCCCACTGTGCTCTTCCTCCCTGGTCCCTCGACTTTCACATTCCCGACTGCTGCTGCTGTCTTCTCTGTTGGGATGGTCACAATGGCAATTCTATCTTGAGTCTTGGGGAAGTCAAGAGAGAAGAGGAGGGTGTAGGTGGGATGGGAAAGGAAGGAGAAGAGCCTGGGGAAAGAATCTGGAGGCTGACTGTCTAGGAACCTTTTTCTGTTGCCAACTTCTGAAGAACTATGATGCCTCAAAGAAAAGAATACCATGCCAGGAGCAAAAAAAAAAAAAGTTGAGGACGAATGGGGCAATCACTGGATTGTGATCTCAAAACCCGGGTTTGAATCTCGCTCTGTTATTTGCTACTTCTGTGGCCTCACATTCCTCTACCCTTTTGCCATAGGGAAAAATCATAACCCCACTTCCTGGGCAAAGACAAACGAATCCTTGGTTTGTCACCTTATGGATAAATTATCTGGGTAATTTAGAGGCCTCAAACCTTACTTGGAGGGGAAAAGATCAAGAAGGATGGGATTGTGCAGGCTAGGTAAAGCTACATTGATCACATTTTGATAAATCACTCAGTCCTTCTAATAGATCTCACTTCGACTGTGTAGGCAAATACTTCAATAGAGAAGAGAGAAGTACTGGTTTTGGAGTCAGAAATACCAAGGTTCAAATCTCTCCTCAAACACTAGCTGTGTGACCATAACCAAGACACTTTATTTCTCTGGACCTCAGTGTTCTTGGCTGTAAAATGAGGGGGGTAAACTAGGTGCCTTCTAGCTCTGACCATGTAACTTCAATGGTGTGGGAACTCCGTCCACCAAATTAAGTCACCTGTAAGTGGCAGGGTAGTGCTAGGTGGTGCAGTAGATAGAGCACTAGGTTTGGAATCAGGAAGACTCATCTTCATGAGTTCAAATCCAGCCTCAGACATTTACTAGCAGTGTGACCCTGGGCAAGTCACTTAACTCTGTTTGCCTCAGTTCCTCATCTGAGAAATAAAGCTGAAGAAGGAAACGGAGAACCACTCCAAACCACCCCAAAATGGGGTCATGAAGAGTCAGACGTGACTGAAAAATGAATGAACAACAAAAACTCAGCAAAAGGGCATTTGGTGAAGCAGGCTGGCTGAGACTGAGCCAAAATTGAGTAATTCCTGCAGAAGGTGAGATCTGGTTTCAGCCACCACAACCAGGACCATGCAGGGCTTGTCTACATTATCCAAGTACATGGAAGAGAGCAGAGTCTGCTCTGAACAGAAAGCCCAGATCCAAAGACAGGACTCAAATCCAAAGACAGGAGTCCACAGAAGAAAATGCTAAACGCAATGGAGAAATACCTAGAATCCCAAGAAGTGAAGAGAGAAGAAAAGAGTAATTCGACGAATCCAAATAGAACCTCAGAGAAAAAGATGTCCTAACCACAAGAACAACCAGAGCCCTGACAAGAAATCAAACAACAGATACAAAATGAAACGTTACAGGAACAGCTAGGGAGGAAAGAAGGGCAAAGAGAAGGAAAGGTTTAGAAAGGCAACATGTTCAATGTTACCCAAGAACTGAACTTCTTGAGACTCAGAATGGGCCAAATAGAAAGCAACTCAAAGGGGAGTTAAAGTTGTAACTTGATTAACAAGAAGCATTAAAAGCAAAATCAAAAGACTGAAAAAATGGATAAAAATATAAAGTATAAAGGATATAATAATAATAATAATAAACATTTATATAATACCTACTATGCGCTAGGAACTGTGCCAAGTGCTTTACAATTATTACCTCATTTGATCCTTACGACAACCCTGGGAGGAAAGTGCTTAACAGATGAGGAAACTGAGGCAGGTAGAGGTTCAGTGACTTCCTCAGGGTTACACAGCTACTAAGTATCTCAGACCAGAGTTGAACTCAGGTCTTCCTGACTCCAGGTCCAGGCCTCTGTCTACCTATCATCTAGCTGCTTATTTAAAACAACTGTCCTAAAATAATGGAGCAGTTCTAGAAAAGAAACTCTACAGATGTATCTGTAGCTAATACAGATTTTATATTTGTGGACCTACTACATTTTCCCCTCAGAGTTCTAGTGGTACCCTGAAAAGTTAGGGTATCTTTCTCTTTAAATTCCACTGGCTCTGGCTCCCCAGTGCTTGTGTTCCTCTCACTGTTAGGTGCTAGAGATTAGCACCCCGGTTTTATTTTTTTAATTAAATATTCATTTTTTTTAAATGAAAATGTGCCTTCTCTCTCTCCTGCCTCTTGCCTCTCCCTAACCCAATGGAGAAAAAGAAAAGCAAAACCCCTATTACAAATATACATAGTCAAATAAAACAAATTTCCTCATTGGCCCATGTTCCTCTTTCCTCCCAAATATGTTTCAGTATGTATGCAAATACATCACCTCTCTATCATGAGGTGAGTAAACATGTTTCATCATAAGTCCTCTGGAACTGTGGTTGGTCATTGCAACGCTCAGGGTTCTAAAGTTGTTTTGACTTTATGATAATGTTATTGTATAAATTGTTCTCCTAGTTCTGCTCACTTTACTCTGTATCATCTCATGCAAAATCTTCCCAGGCTTTTCTGAAACTGTCTTCTTCAAAATTTCTCATAGCACAACAGTATTTCATCTTAAGTCCAATTTCATTTCACCACTTAACATCAATTAACTTCTACAAAGGGGCATTTACTTTGGAGATACAGTTAAGAACAGAAGGACAAACATTTCCCCTTGGTCTCTGGAGAGGGTGGGCTCAGATGTGGCACAGGTCCTACACAGCATGGGTCCCATCAAGGTCACCTCCAAATATGGTGCAGTGGACTGCTGGATGAGTCCAGGCTGGGTCCTAAAGGTCCTTGGGGCAATGATGCTTGACTGGCTGCACAACCTGGCAGGGACTTGGTCTCCCAGAGATTCAGCTCTCCTGACCTTTTGAAATTCATAAGATCTCAGCCTCCAGAATCTCTTTCACCTAAAATTCAAAAATTCTGTGGCAGGCAAAAAGCTGAGGCCTATTTTCATGGGGCCACATGATCCTGGAGGGGAGATGGCCTAAGATTTCTCTATACTTTTGCCTCATAACAATTATTTTAGTAAATGTGTCAAATAGATACACCGAGATGAAACAGCTGACCAGTAAACTGGAACCTGGAACCAGTTATAGAATGAATGTCTACACATGCTCAAGTCACATAAGTGCTTAGCTCCGTTCCTGGCACATAGTAGGCATTTAATAAATGCCTACTTCTTTCCTTTCCCCTTCAAGTGTCTCCAAGGCACATCCATCACTCACCATCTAGAAGCAAGCTCTGTGGCCTCTCTCACGTAGGGAGCAGGGAATACATATCAGCTGAAGTTTCATTGATGTTCTGTTTTTACATTACAAACATTTACAGATTACCTTGACTCTATGAGAAGTCTCTCGTAGAAAGGTAAAACAATTAAGCAACATTAACAATGATGACCTCATCTGAAAGTGCATTCCATATTCTACAGCTGTTGAATTACCCCACCTACTTAAAGAGAAATTTAATTAACAGAATCTATTTTTTCCTCCTTCCTACCTCCCACACTTTGAAAAAAAATACCCATTGGCCAAGTATCTTGATGTAGTCTGCAGGTGTGCTGGTCCCCGATATGCCCAGAAAGTGCTTCCTGCTCTATTTGCTGCTAAGCAGAGGTAACAGACTGGACTCAAAGAATAGATTTCCTTGGATTTGTGGGAAGATGGTAGCTTGGTAGGACCTAGAGGATAAACAGCCCTAAAAAGCACCTCTATCCATCCCAGGACCACACAACAGGATCACCAGAACTCTGCAGATGTTGGGAGCATAGATCAGGATGGATTTAGACCAGGAGGTGTATCTAGTTCAGTAATGGAGGAGGCCGGCTTCAGGAGCTGGACTAAGAAGTGTAGGAAATCTAGGTCCCAAAGAAGGAATTATTTAGGGGCAAGGGGGGGAGAAAGAGACTTGTTTTGTTCCTCAGTAGAAGATGAATCCAGCTGGGAGCAGGAGACCCACTGAAGGTAGAAGGGTATGGAGAAGCAGCCATCCCAGGACGGTGGCAGCTTCAGCTCAGGCAATTTCTCATGGCACAAGAGTGACCAGCTATGGACTCATGGAAAGAGAAAACCCCGGCAGGTCGGCCGAGGGCCTCATCCGGGAGGGAGCTGCGGCCACGCATCAGAGGAAAACGTGAAGGAAGGAAGGGCTTCCGGTGTCCCTTTGCCACACAGGCTCCCCATAAGCATTCCTCACTTCCCTTCTAATCTCAGTCATCATTCTGGGTGCCATACTAGACTCCTCCCTGTTCCCCACCCATACAGCCAACCTGTTGACAAATCTCATTGCTGCTACACCACATCTCTCACATTATTTCTTTCTCTCCATTTATAAAGGCACAGCCTTTGCTCAGACTCTCATCATCTCGTCCCTGGACTACTGAAATAAACCTTTGAACTGGTCTCTCTGCCCTAAGTCTCTCCCTACTCCAATTCAATCTCCACTCAGCTCCTAAAGTGATTTTTCTAAAGAGTGGGCCGTGTCGGGTCCCCTCCCCCCAACCCTCTGCTCAATGAGCTCCAGCGACTTCCTGTTAACTTCAGGATCAAATATAAATTCTGCTATTTGACATTTAAAGCTCTCCATAACTGAGTTGCTGCCCACCTTTTCAGTCTTCTTAAATATTAGCCCTCTACTTAATGCAATGCTTGGCACACGTAAGTGCCATAGAAGTGTTGGTGATGATGATGATGATGATTTAGTAAGACAATTTTCATAAAAAGCACTTAGCACAGGGCCTGGCACATAGTAAGTGCTATATGAATATTATCTATTATTGTTGTCATTCAGTCATGGAGTCTGAAACCCATTTGGGGTTTTCTTGGCAAAGATACTGGAATGGTTTGCCCTTTCCTTCTCCAGGTCATTTTACAGATGAAGAAATTGAGGCAAACAGGGTTAAGGGACTTGTCTAGTGTCACACAGCTAGGAAGTATCTGAGGCCAAATGTGAACTCAGGTCTTCCTAACTCCAAGGTTGGTGCCCTATCCACTGTGCTACCCTGGCCTACTTAACAGTTTTCAAATAGGACACTCCCATTTCCCCTCTCCATTTCTCTGCACTGAGTGTCTCCCATGCCAAGAACGTTCTTCTTTCTCACATTGGACTCTTAAGTTTTCCTGGGTTTCTTCAAGAATCAGTTTAAAGCCCACCTTTTGCAGGAGGGCTCCTCTCAGTCTTCCCAGTTACAGAAGATCCCTTTCCAATGATCCAAAAGAGATAATTTCTTCTATATGATAAAGCAGGAGCCATATTTGTGTGCCCTCTCCCTCCTCAAATGCCATTCATTAGTCCTAATGTTCCTTTCTGAGGCCAAGTAGCCTTGTCCTTCCACCGTCCTGGGTCCCTCCTCCCCTCAGATGTGTGACCACGCTCGCTCATCATTTACTTGTTATCTCCCCTGTTAGAATGTGAGCTCCCTGAGGGCACGGATGGTTTGTGTCTTTCTTTGTACCTGTGGTGCTTGGCAGAATGGTTGACAACTGTTGTTGTTGATGACTTATTTCAGTCACTCTGACTCTCCATGATGTCACTTAGGGTTTTCTTGGCAAAGATACTGGAGTGGTTTGTCATTTCCTTCTCCAGCTCATTTTACAGATGAGGAAACGGAGGCAAACAGGGTGAAGTGACTTGCCCAGGGTCACACAGCCGCTAAGTACATTAAGGCCAGATTTGAACTTAGGGAGATGAGTCTTCCTGACTCCAGGCCCCACATTCTACCCACTGGGCCACTTCACTGCCCAAGACTGGTATATACTAAGTACTTAATAAATCCTTATTGACTGGCTAAATGGAAATAAGCAATAATGGGAAGAGTGTGTGAAGATTCTTCATCCTGGCTCATACAAAAGTTTTACCTAAAATCAATCTTGAGTTAATACTACAAGATGGTGACCCAGAAAACTAAAGCAATCCTTTTGGGGGAGATCAGGTTTGTAGTCTTAGAGTTGCTGCCTATTGAGAGATCTGCCCAGGGTTGCCCAGTCACTCTGAGTCAGAGGGAGGATTTGAACCCAGCTCGTTGTGACTTCAAAGTTGGATCTCTATCCGCTACTCTGCATTACCTTTGAACAGGCTTATGCTGCATGAGTAGGAGCATGGTTTCTGAAAGAAGAGAAGAGCTGGTGCTATTGTGTTTCTTACCTTGGCCCATGTGTATGTAGCCCAGGCTCCTCTGAGCATGCCCAGTTTTTCCAACATGGAACCCATTGCATTTGCTACCATGTGAGTGAGGGGAGCCTCCTCTGGCCCTCAAGGCTGGTGCCATGATACAACTGGGCATGCTCAGAGGAGCCCAGGCTATATACTCATCCTCTGGAGTGTTGTGGTCACACATTCGAGGGTGGAGGAGTCCTAGCATGGTGGAAGGACAAGATTACTTGGCCTCAGAAGGGAGTCCCCTCAGAAGGGACTAATGAATGGTATTGGGGGGGAGGGGCACACAAATATGGCTCGTGCTTTATCACATAGAAGAAATTAACCATTAGAGCTGTCTAAAAGGGAAACGGCCTGCCTGGGGTCAGCATGGGTTAGTGTGGGTGTAATCTGGTTCTTTGTCACTGGAGAGCCTCAAAAGGAGGCTAAGTAACCATTTTTCCTGTTTCAGGTGGGGTATGGCCTAGGTGATGTCTAAGGACCCTTCCAACTTGGAGATTCTATGAAAAAGAATTTACTTTAGTGACCATAAGAATTTTGTTTCACCCGTCAGCTGCATCCTTTACATTATGCAGTGGACAAGACAATCGTCCTGGCTGATTGGAGGGTCACTAATAGGTACTACTAATAGGTAGTGCCATAAATTCTTCTCTTCGTAAGAACTGCCTTGCGGTCCAGGGGAAAAGTGACTTTGGCACTGACAGCAACAAATCAGGCCCAGAAAAGCCCTCCTGCTATTCTCAGCACCCTTTGAAAGTATGGTCCTTGTTTGACTAACTGGTCATCCCCTTTCTACCCAGTCTTTCTCAGGGGAGAGTATTACTTTCAATTTACAAAGAAATGATTTGTCTTGGATTAGACTAGGCAAAGCATTTATTAAGCATTTACTATGTGCCAGGCAGACAAATACAAATCAAAGGAAAGACAGATTCTCCTGCCCTCGAGGAGTTCACAATCTAACGGAGGAAGACATAACATAAAGAGAGCTGGAAATTGAGGTGGGGTAGGGGAGCTCCCAAGTAGGAGGAAGGTGTAAGAACTCCAAGCTCACAAACAGAACTGGGTAGAAGTAAGTACGATGGGCTTGGACACTTCCTCAAATGGTGGAAACTAGTGGAGGTAGCTAGTGGATAGAGTGCTGGGCTTGCAGTCAGGAACACTCATCTTCCTGAGTTCAAATCTGGCCTCAGACACTTACTAGCTGTGTGACCCTGGGCAAGTCACTTAACCTTGTTGGCCTCAGTTTCCTCATCTGTAAAAAAGAGCTGGAGAAGGAAAAGGCAAACCAGTCCAGTATCTTTGCCAAAGAAAACCCCAAATGAGGTGATGGAGAGTTGAATATGACTGAAATGACTGAACAATACCTTCAACTGAAGGAGGGGCCTTCAGGAGTGAACGCATCTCCATTTGTGAGAAGACAGCTAGGGATGGCATAGAAGAGTCTGGGAAATCTCATCCATCAACCACCTTTCATTTAGCACCTATGTGCCAGGCACTGGGGATACTGAAGCAAAAATGAAATCATCCCGTCCCCAAGGAGTTTACCCTCTACTCATTCCTGAGCTGTCTCTCTGCTTTCCTCAGTACTCCATCTATTCTCCCACAAAGAGAATTCTCTCCCATACTTCCCTCCAGTTTCCAAGAAAGAGGTTTCTCTTCTCTACTCGTGCTTTAGACCCCATCCTCATCCACTTCTTCTGGCGCCACACTCTTTTCTACCCTCCCTAGTGCCTTTCGAATGTCCCTCTCAGTACCTTTACTCTCTCGTGTGCTTCAGAGGGGGGCAGACCCTCCTACTCCCACCAGCTACACCTCTGGCTTGGTAGGAGTGCCATGGTGGGCTGGCTCACTCATCGGCAGGAAGCCGCTGTAAGACATGGCAGCACCATCCTCCTTGCTCAGGACTGAGCCCCGACGAGGGAGGGGCAGCAGCAGTGGAACCCAACACATTCAGCTCTGTGACTATCCAAATGTGTGTTCCCATGCCAACTGGCGCCCCAGCCCTGGCACTCCCACAGGGTACATAATTCATTCTTGGCAATGCTGCTCGCTCTGCTGGTCTATGGCTTCCTACAGGTTAACCAGAAAGAATCCTGAAAATGCGAGAAACAGTATGTTGGTTCTATAAACACCCTCCGCCAGCCGTCTTCCCACCTACCTCTCCTTTCTCTTCTTCCCACAAGAAAACACTGGCCCAGGGGCAGCTTGGAGAAAACCAAAGCAAACCACCTGCTCAAACAGGAAGTGCCGTCTGGTTAGAAGTTAGGAAATAACAAACCAGAGGAGAAACATTCTGGGAGCCACCTGGGCAAACTGGTTAGCGCCAGGCCAGAGTGACAAGGACTGTGGAGACGAAGTTCACCTTTGCCCCCTCTTCTTCAGAGGTCATTCCTTGGGAATCCGGTCCATACTGGGTCAGGACCACTGAGACTGTACCTCCTTCCTCTTCTGACACCAGGGCTGTTATTTACATTTCAGCATGTTGCTAGAAAAGCCAACTCTGTTTTCCATTGGGAGGAAGGGGAGGGTCATCCAGGGTCTCTGTTTCACATTTTTACTACTCCGCCTCCACTTTTTCCCATCAGTGCCATTGGCATCTCCATCTGATGGTCTGCAAGGGAAACCAAAGATGAAGTCCAACTTGGCCAACTCCCAGGTGAAAGGATTATTCAGGGCACCGCCCAGTGGAGTCTAAACTGTGGCCAAGGAGAAAATTGACTTGGGTGCCCCCGGACTTCTGTCCCTGCTCTCTTTTCAGTGAGTCCCCTTTCTCTCTCATGTGCTCACTCTTCTTCCTGAGGCCTCTCTAGAAAACCTACTTTTGGTCCTTCATTCTTATGAAAGGATGACATTATACCTAGTTTCTGCCATACACTTTTCCAGTCTTCCCAGCAGTTTTTGTCCAATAGTGAATTCTTATCCCAAAAGCTGGAGTCTTTGGGTTTTTCAAACAATAGATTACTAGAGGCATTTACTACAGTGTCTTGTGTACCTCATGTATTCCACCAATCCATCACTCTATTTCTTAGCCAGTACCAAATATTTTTGATGACTGCCCCTTTATGATACAGTTTTAGATCTGGTACAACTATTAATAACTGCTTAAATTACTATATCTGCTGGGGAAGGAAGGACGTCTGAGGCTTATATACACACAAACTCCTGTTTTCTCAATTTTACGCACTTGCTTCAAGTTTCAAGGTGCCTTTCAGTGGCTTCTTTTTCCATCCAAAGGACCACACGGTCATAGTTTTAGAATGGAAGAAGACCACAGAGGCCATCTTGTTCAACCCATTTTATAGATGAGGAAAACTGAGGCCCAGAGAGGTTATGACTTGCCCAAAGTCACATAGGAACTAAATAACAGAGCTGGGGGAGGCAGGGGAAAGAGAAAGGTACCCAGCATCGGAGCATGATGATGGTGGAGTGGAATCCAAGTAGGAAATGATCAGCCCTCTTTAAATGGAGGCTTTGGGAAAAGTTTGTGTGCTCCATCCTCCACTCCTCCCATCAGAAAGGCAGAGGCTACTGGGGGCCTGATGCGCTGTGATACCAAAGCTGATGAAATCTCTGGGACAATGATGAGTTTCCTGACAATTGGCTTTTTTCAAAAAACTTAGTAGTATTTTATTTTTCCAAGTACATGTAAAGATAGTTTTCAACATTCATCTTTGTAAGATTTTAAGCTCCAAATTTTTCTCCCTCCTTCCCTTCCCTCCCTCCTCCCCAAGACAGCAAGCAACGTGATATAGGTAATACATATACATGATATAGGTTATACACAAACATATTTCCACATTAGTCATGTTGTGAAAGAAGAATCAGAACAAAAGGTAAAAAACATGAGAAAGAAAAAAACAAAAAACAAAAAAGAGTGAAAATAGAATGCTTCGATCTGCATTCAGACTCCATAGTTCTTTCTCTGGATGTGGTCAGCATTCGCCATTATGAGTCCCTTGGAATTGACTTAGATTATTGTATTTCTGAGAATAGCCAAGTCGTTCACAGTTCTTCATCAAACAATAGTGCTGTTACTGGGTAGAGTGTTCTCCTAGTTCTGTTCACTTCACTCAGCATCAGTTCATCCAAGACTTTTCAGGTTTTTCTGAAATCATCCTGCTTGTCATTTCTTATAACACAACAATATTTCATTACAATCATATACCACAGCTGGTTTAGCCATTCCCCAATTGATGGGTATCCCTTTGATTTCCGGTTCTTAGCCATCACAAAAAGAGCTGCTATAAATATTTTTGTTCAATAGGTCCTTTCCCCCTTTTTTTTGGATATCTTTGGGTTATAGACCTAGCAGTGATATTGCTGGATTAAAGGGTATGCCCAGTTTTACAGACCCTTGGGCATAGTTCAAATTGCTCTCCAGAATGGTTGGATCAGTTCACACCTCCACCAACAATGCATTAGTGTCCCAATTTCCAATTCTCTCCAACATTTATCATTTTCCTTTTCTGTCATATTAGCCAATATGATAGGTATGAGGTGGTACCTCAGAGTTGTTTTAATTTGCATTTCTCTGATCAATAGTGATTTAGAGCATTTTTTCATATGACTATGATAGCTTTAATTTCTTCATCTGAAAACTGCCTGTTCATATCTTTTGACCATTTATCATTTGGGGAATGGCTTATATTCTTATAAATTTGATTCAATTCCCTATGGATTTTAGAAATGAGGCCTTTATCAGAAACACTGGCTGTAAAAATGGTTTGCTAGTTTTCTGCTTTCCTTCTAATCTTGGTTGCATTGGTTTTGTTTGTGCAAAAACTTTTTAATTTAATGTAATCAAAATTATCCATTTTGCATTTCATAATGTTCTCTATCTTGTTTGGCCATAAATTCTTCCCTTCTCTATAGATCTGACAGGTAAACTATTCCTTGCTCTCCTAATTGCTTATGGTATCACTTTTTATGTCTAAATCATTTACCTATTTTGACCCTATCTTGGTATAGGCTGTGAGATGTTGGTCTATACCTAGTTTCTGCCATACACTTTTCTAGTCTTCCCAGCAGTTTTTGTCCAATAGTGAATTCTTATCCCAAAAGCTGGAGTCTTTGGGTTTTTCAAACAATAGATTACTAGAGGCATTTACTACAGTGTCTTGTGTACCTCATGTATTCCACCAATCCATCACTCTATTTCTTAGCCAGTACCAAATATTTTTGATGACTGCCCCTTTATGATACAGTTTTAGATCTGGTACAACTAGGCCATCCTCCTTTGCATTTCTTTTCATTAATTCCCTTGATATTCTTGACCTTTTGTTCTTACAGATGAATTTTGTTACTATTTTTTCTAACTCAACAAAAATAATCTTTTGGTGGTTTGATTGGTTTGGCACTGAATAAGTAAATTAATTTAGGTAGAACCAACAATTGGCTTTTCATGGCAGCATGATGACGGTGGGGTTGAATATAGAGAGTGCAGCTGGGAGAAGCTGGAGTATAGCTATGAAGAATGTTGGACCCAGACCCAAAACAGACCTGGATTTAAATCCTCAATCAGACATGGTAGTTGATTCTCTAATCCTCAATTTTTTCATCTGCAAAATGGGGATACTATTACTCGTCACATGTCTCTTTGGCGAGAAGAGTTTTGTAAATCTTAAAACTGTAAAAAACAAACAAACCACGAGCTATTGTTATAACCCATGGCTGTTTTGTTTTACCACTACGGGCCCATTTCACCAATGCTGTTGGGACCTGTATGGCCAGCCACAACCTGCAGACCACTGCTCCAGTCAATCCATCAGTCTGGAGAGTATGGCAGGAATTAGACCTCACTGGGAAGGGATCCTTTCCCAGAGGGGTCCCTCACCATGGAGAGCTACTTGTAGGAGGTATGTGGGGTTGCCAGTTGGGAGCTGAATGTCCAGGGTTCTCCCTACCTCTTCTTTCCCACCCTTCCAGCATTCATGTTTTTTTGAGAGCACATAAATTGCCAGAACCCATACAACAGAAAGGAACATACAAAAGACACTGTCCCTACCCTCAGGCCATTCCCGGCACTCTGAGGGATGATTGCTAAATCGAGGCCAATCTGGTTTCTCCCAAGCAGCAAGAATTTCCCCATGGGAAGGTAGAAATATGGAACTTTGCCTATAGAACAACTTGTTCCCAATGACACTCCCTGTTCCACAGAAGGAGACCTAACTGTGACTGGGCCCGGGGCTAATTCAGTTGCATCTACTGGACCTTGCTCTGTTCTCTATGCTGGTCCAACACCAACCCAGCAGCTCCCATAACTAAGAAACAGGAGCATGCCACTTCTCTGGCTGTAGAATTGGGTATTCTGAACCCCACATTTGGGTCGTGGGCTGAGAGAAAACCGTCAAGGAGTTTAAATGTGTCTGTGCCTTGCCTTTCCAGCCTCTCCTGTCTGCTAGGAAGCCCTTTCTTGCCTTCCCTCTTGCTCCTCCTCCTTCTTCTTTCAAGTCAATGAGATTTATATGCCTGCTATGTGCCAGGCTATGTGCTCAACATCGATGATATGAAGAAAGCAAGAATGTATTCCCTGCCCTCAAAGAGCTCACATTCTAATGGGTGAAGATACATGCAAAGTACTATGTCCAAGGAAGCTGGGAGATGGAGATGAGAAGGCACCGGGGCAGTCAGTGAAAAGGTAAGAGATGGAGCATTAGGTGCGAGTTGAAGCGAGTTGGCCGATGTTGCCGAATCATAACATTTGTGGAAAGGAGTAAAACATAATTAGACTGGAAAGGGGAAAAGGGGTCGGGTTGTCAAGGGCTTTAAAAGTCAAACCAAGGATTTTATATTTGATCTTGGAGGTAATAGGGAACCACATCAGGTCAATGAGATGGGGATGGCTTAAAGCAGTGGTGTCAGGCTAAAATGGGGCAGCTAGGTGGTGCCATGGTGCACAGAGCACAGGAACTTAAATCAGGAAGAGTCATCTTCCTGCACTCAAATCTGTCCTCAGACACTTACTAGCTATGTGACCCTAGGCAAGTCACTTAGCCCTGTTTGTCTCAGTTCCTCACCTGTAAAATGAGTTGGAGAAGGCAATGGCAAACCACTCCAGTATCTTTGCCAAGACAACTCCAAATAGGGTCACGAAGAGTCAGACCCAACTGAAAACAACTGAACAACAAACTCAAATAGAAATAGGGGCCACTAATGTGTGCATAAGGATCCCAGCAGCCACATAATGATTTAGAAAACCACATGTTAACATTATCTATGTTCTGTTGTATTTTTATTTATTCTGTTAAATATTTCCCATTTACATTTTAATCCGATTAGCCCCCTCTGGAATGTACTACATGTTTCACACTTCTGGCTTAAAGTATTACTCTTTCAAGGTTTCTTTGCATTTTAACAGGGGTCAAAGTTATTAGTCAATCAATAAACAAGCATTTATTAAGCACCTACTATTTGCCAAACACTGCGCTAGGCACTGGGGATACAACGACAAAACTGAAAACTGTGTCTGCTCTCAACGGACAAGAGCTTACAATCCAACTGTGAGAGATGATAGGCACATCCAGATACATGCCAAAAATAAAAAGCTATGAGGCGAAATGTCAGAGTGGAAAGGGAGCTCGGAGGTTAGCTGCTCCAGCCCACACCTGAACAGAAACCCCAACTTCTACAACATATCCAGGTCGTTTGGCTTTTTCTCCACAACCTCCCCAGGCAGCTCATCCCACTTTTGGAGAGCTGTAATAGCTATGATTGCTAAGAGAGTTTTACTGAAATTTGCCTCTTTGCAAGGTCCACATACTGCTCCTGGTTCTATCCTAGAGGGACCAACAAATAAATCCCTGACCGGCAACCGTTTTCTTCCTTCTTGAGATCAGCTGGTTCATAGGTATGTCCCCACTATGTCCTCTCTTCACATGCCTAAATAAAGTTCTGCTCTGAGCCCTCTTCTTTCTCTATTCTCTCAGCTTGGTGACCTTCTTCATTAGCTCTCCTGATGATGGCCTGGAATGCGGGAAGTCTTGGATGTATGACCAAGTGTCATGGTCGTTGGAACTAATTGTTCTCATTGGCTCATTCTGGCTGGGGAAACCTTCACATGCTTGGGGTAGACGTCCCCTAATTCACAGGCAGGTTGGAGGCCTATTGGTTACCATTAACCTGGTTTGGTCTGTCTGATGGAAAGAGAGAGGGAGAAGTAGAGGGGGAAAGAGAGGGGAAGAAAGGGAGGGAGAGAGAGCGAGACAAGAGAGACAGAGAGAGATAGATAGAGACAGAGGGAGACACAGAGAGAGACAGAGATGAGGAGAGAGAGAAAGATGGGGGGGAGAGAGACAGAGAGACAGAGAGACAGAGAGACAGAGAGAGAGAGAGAGAAAAGGGATATAGCCAGTGGACCTGTAATTTTACTCACATACAGAACTCCTGGATAAGGAGACTCTACCAATACAAGATGATACCATAACTCCAACTTACAATGTCTGAAGCACTGGAAAATGTGGCTTGGTGTGACTTGGGTCACACAGCCAGTATGGGACACAAGTAGGACTTGAACCCATGTTTTCCCAATACCCAGACCAGCTCTATATTTACTATGCCACATTGCCTCTTGGCATATAGTAGGTGCTTAATAAATGCTTATTGGTTGAATGACTAATTGATTAAACATCCCCATGTCATCCTTGGTTGTTTTCCTCTGGTCAAGTGTGGCATAATGGATAGCCATGGGACCTCAGTGACCCTGGGCAAGTCACTTAACCTGTCTGCCTCAGTTTCCTCATCTGTAAAATGAAGAAGTCAGACTCAGCAGCTTCTACAGTCCCTTTCTGCTCTCAGTCTATGATCCTACACCAATCAAATTGCCCAGCTTAGTGATGCCTTTCCTAAAATCTTATTCCTGGAACTGAACATGATTCTTCAAATGCAGTCTGACCTGGGCATAGTATTCGGGGATTATCTATGACTTTCTTATCCCTAGAAGTCATGATTCTCTCCATACAGCCCAAGATCACAGTCCCCTTTTCAGTCACCCCTCCAGCCTCTTCTATCCTATCCAAAATGCTTACTGGCGATAAGGGCCTCTCTTCTTCCAGGACTGCCTTGGTTACTAAATACAGAGATGACAGCCTTGGGACAATAGCAGCATTGCCTGGCCTTGGTACACTCTCCCTATCCCTTTAAGAGGACCCTTCTCTGAGTTATTTTAATCCCTTCACTGGAGCCTCAAGGCTACTGTCTCTATGCTGTATTGATTTTGGGTTTCAGGGTTAATGAAGATTTTCCAGTCCACTTCAGAAACAGCCTGGATGCAATAGGAAAATGGCTGCCTTGGGCTTCTTTCTGCCCCCCTTAAAAAAGGGCAAAAATACAAGTTCGACCTTACAATCAGGGTTCCCTCTAAGCTGCTTATATACTCACAGACTAACTTACATCCAGAAGGAGCTTCTCAGCACTGTGTCAATTCCATCATATTTCACAAATCTTCCAACTTCTTAAAATGAAAGGAAGCCCAAATACCTTCCCCCCAAAAGATGGGGTCACCTTGCTGAGGAATGTTAAGTCAATTCAATTGAACAAGCCTTCCAGAATTAATCACCTTCTGTGATTGACTGTTTCATAATTTAGAGCTGGAAGGGACCCCTGAGGTCATCTAACCCAACCTCTTCATTTTACAAATGAGGAAACTGAGGCCAGAAAGATGAAGTCATACCTAAGGTTACATAGAGACCTCATAGTGCTCAAGAGGCAGAGCTGGGCCTTCAGTTCAAACATTCAGCTCATACCAGGGCCTTTCTCGGTGCTAACTGATGGAGCTAGAAAGACAAAAAAAGAAAGCAAATCCAGCCATCAAGAGCCTACATTCTACTGGGGGATACAACCTCCATACAGAAACGGCAATGGGGTAATTTGAGAAAGGGAAAAGCACTAGCAGCTGGAGGGTGTGAGGGATCCCCAGATTCCTTTGTGGAGTACATGTCCTGCCCTGTGTCCTGATGCGGTCATTTGCATTTACCTTCAAAGTGAACCTGAGCAGTATTGTAGGTGGGACTTTGGGGGTCACTGTGAAAGGAATCTGCACGCACAGCATATTGGCACACACACCTCCTCCCTGGGGAACTCTCTTTGATGAGATAAAGGGCCTGCTCAGGTTACACACAAATACCTTTGGGCCCCATACAATGTTCTTGGCATCCTCGAGCATGAGGGTAGCCATGGCAACAAGTCTACTGGCGTTTTCAGGCAGCACAGTGGGGATCTGGGAGTTCCGCTGTCTTGTCCAGCCAGGGACAGGTGATTGGCAAAGGTCAGAGTAGATGACAGTCTGTGAATTGCCTAGAGGGGATGATGAGAGGCATGAGGTAGGGGGCTGCCAGAGGGGACAAGAGTCACGCTGCAGCAGGCCTGTTGTCCTTGACCATTAGTGGAGAGGGCATGGCCAAAGGGGTTTATTTTTTTGGTGAAGGGGAAAGTTCCAGGAGCTGAAAATAGGGGCTGGTCCAGATTAAAAGACAATGAACAAAGATGGCAGACCATACGGAGGGTGTCAGAGATCCCAGAGAAAGCAAAGTCCCAGGCTTTATAAGAGAATGACGTTGTTGCCATCTAAGGATGCTTACAGACACACTGGCCTTCTTGCTATCCCTTCCACACAGAACACTCCACATCTTTCAGCTCCATGACTTTGCCATGGCTGTCCCTCATGCCTGGAATGTTTGCTCTCCTTTCTCCCCTCTGCCTCCTGGCTGCCCTGACATCTCAGTTTAAGTCTCACCTTCTGTAAGAGGCTTTTCTAGGTCTTATCCACTCCCCAAATCACTCTGCAAGTATCTTCCCTCTGAGAATTACCCTACAGTTACACCATACATATATAATAAGCACAAACACAATTGTTTTCATGTTGTCTTCCTAAGTAGAATGTAAGCTCCTTGAAGGCAAGGAGTGTTTTGGCCTTTCTTCGTATCCCCAGCGGTTTAGCACAGTGCTTGGTATGAAGATGCTTCATATGTCAAAAGAGGATAATAATGGCACCCAACTCGCAGAGTTAGCTGAGGATAAAATGAGCTAATATTGGTAAAGTGCTTTGAAATTTTCCAAGTGCTCTATAAATGTGTGCTACTACTACTACTACTACAACTACTACTACTACTGCTACTACTACTACCACTACTACTACTACTATTGTAAGTGCTTGCTGTTGTTGTTTGTCCTTCGTTGTTGAGGAGGACCATGACGTCAGGGAGGCGATGCCATGACATGCAAGTGAATTGGATTTAAGTGAGGGAGGACTATGCAATGCTACCAGCCTCACTTTCTCCTCCAGGGTATTCGGGATCCAGTGGCAAGATATTGATCAGGATGACTGGAGATGGCCCCAGATGATGTTAAATGCTTAATAAATGCTTGTTGGCTGACAAGGAGAGAATCTGTGGACTGCAAACCAAAAGTCTAAGGGTTTATAAAACTCTGCCTCAGATCTTCAGGGGAAGGGAAAGCTACAACCCACATCTTTGAGTCTTAGGTATCCATCATGGTGACCCTAAGGTAAGAGAGCCCAGCCTTTGAAATGTCTTGTGTGGAAGGAGAATTATCCGGGATAAGTGGACAAGAGTCAAACTACCAAATGTTCCCTATTCTATAACATAAACAGTTCTAGATTAAAACCTAGAACTCTGTGAGAGCAAGGGTGGTGTTACAAGATCATATATCTAGAATTGGAAAGGACTTCTGAGACATTCAGTCCGAGGCCCTTATTTTACAGGTGAAGGAAGGGAGGCCTATACAGGCTGCAATTTACCCAGAGTCAGGCAAGTGCTAACCATCAGAGGTGGGATTTGACCATTTTCATGAAATAAGGTATGTGTGTATATGGATGTACATATGTATATGTATGTATGTATATATACATACACGCATATACATACATATTCTCATATAGAAATATAGTCAGTATATATTTATTATTTCAAGTACTACCCTGCTTCCCATTTCCTTGTATTTTCCCACGTTGCCAAGCTCTGAGCCAAACACTGAATGGGGGCTCAATTCAGGCTGCTTGGTACCGTGGGCTGATTAATGAACATTGACTAGATGCCTCCTACGTGACAAGACATACTTCCAGCTAATCTTCAGGAAATGTCCTCATGGTGCTATTCATATTTCTATTCCAGTGATTTGTACGCAGGGTTGAAGAGCAAGAGCAGAGGAGGCTGGATTGCCTTTGGGAAATTGCGAATTTCTTTAAAGGGCCCCAAACCTCTCCATCAAACAAAGACCCAACTTTTTAATAATCCAGACACTGAGGGAGGTGCTTTAGAATTCTAAGTCGATTTCCTTTTGTGAATTTACTGGAGAACATGGACAAGAATTGCCCAAGTAGGGTGGGCATGGATGGATTATAATATGCTTTTCTAGGGGGATTCTCCAGATCACTGAGATCCATGGGAATATATGAATACTGATAGGGATGAGACAGGAACTCTTTAATCTCTGAAGAACTGAAACAAAGGATCCCTCAAAGGGCAATATGGTGGGTATGAACAGGATGCTACGCAGATTGTTGGACAAGGGATGTTTAAGACGTCATCAAAGAAAACATAATCAAAAACCATGGGCTGGTCCTATGGCGAGAGTCAGAAGAACTGATAGAGAGCCCACGGGCTCTGTTGGTATCCTCATGATGTCAAGAGAAATCAAGGAGTGTCTTCTATTGCGTAGGTGGAACCCCCCATAGCAAACTCATAGGAGGGAGAACAAGGACTGAAGTAGCACAGAATGACTGCGTGGATATTGGGGGGGGGGTATGATCTCCAGAAAGTATTCATGAGGATGAAACAGCATAGCGATCATTCAATTAACAAGTATTTATTCTATACCTACTGTGCGCCATGTACTGTGAAAGGTTCTGGGATTATACATACAAGTCAATTCTCTGGAGTAATACGTTAGTGTGAATGTCTTACCTCTTTAGATAGGCAGGTAGGTAGCTCAGTGAGGAAGTTGTTGTTCAGTGGATGAGGCGTGTCCAACTCTTCATGACCCCATCGTGGGGTTTTCTTGGCAGAGATACTGGAGTGGTTTATCATTTCCTTCTCTGGAGGATTAAAGCAAATAGAGGTTTAGTGACTTGCTCATGGTCACACATCCAGTTAAGTGTCTAATACCGAATTTGAACTCAGATCTTCCTGACTCCAAGCCCAGCACTCTATCCACTAAGCCACCTAGCTGCCTCAAGAGTCAGGAAGACCCAAGTTCAAATCTGACTTTAGACACTTACTAGCTATGTTACTCCTAGGCCAGTCACTGAACCTTTCTAACTCAGTTTCCTCAACTATAAAATGGGGATAATAATAATACCTACTTCCCAGGGTTGTGATGAAGACTAAATGAGACATCTGAAAAGCACTTAATACAGTGCCTGACACACAGTAGGTTCTTGATCAATCAACATTTATTAAGCCTGTTTCCTTCATTCTTCATTCCAAGCCCAATTTGGAATAGCAGGAATTGTTAAGAAGTTTTTATGGACTTGAAGTGAACAAGGGGCCATGTCATTGAGGTTACTTTCAAATCCAGCCCTTCATTTGAGTTTTCCAGGATGCTTTTCCTATCTTGTCACATTTCTCATGAACCATGATCAAGGCTAGACACTCCCAAGTTGGATTTTGTGATCCCCTGGGGGTACAGATAGTTATCTTAAGGAGGTGTAGTGCAGTTTTCACAACAAAATTAATTTTAGTCTTCTTTAATTGGAAAAAAATGAATAGATTGCTTTCCTCTCTACAAACACAATAAACATGGGGTTCTAAACTCCCAAGAAGCATAGAATCACTGTTTTCCATATTTGTTGCCTGAAGGCAAGTATGGAGCATGGAGCAGATGATTTCTTGAGATCTCTTTCAACCCTATGATTCTTTTGATTTCCCGATTCTATGTTCAGGAGAGGGAAAAGAAAAAGGGGGGGGGGGCGGAGAGCGGCCATGTAGTTCCTGGCCTCCTATGAAAGTTTTTGAAGTCAGGGCTACAAGCAGGCACCATGAAATAGCAATCTGGCCAGTTTTGTGTCTGTCCCCTTCCCCCATGGGACCCAACGAGCCCCTCCTCTGATATTCGGCTGCAATTCTCCAAATGCAGCCAAACCCCACCATGGTATTTTAACGGAGAGAGCTTGTGTGTGGAATAAATTAGGAGGGAGTGGAAATTAAACACCACAAGAAAGAATTGTTTTAGTGGCTCTTCAAAGGTCAGGCTTGCATGTCTTCAAGCATTGTGAGGGTGTTTCTCCGAAATTGCCCATGTTAAATAAAATCACTCCCTGTTGCTCTGAACTCCAGCTAAATCCACATTTCCAGGGCACTGCTGATGCTAGGGACTGGAAAATTTCTTTCCCAGATCCACCTCCTCCTTTCCCATGGGTAGGAAAAGGAGAGAGAGAGAGAGAGGACAAAGAAGAATGATGTGGGCACAGAGGGTAAATGAGGTAGGAGGTAAGAATGATGACAGCGGAGATGCAGCCTGTCCCCCAGTCACCCACTCTTCTGGACGTTGGAGGGCCAACTGGGCATTTTCATTCAGGCATCTAAAGGGTTTGCTGCAGGGCCTTTATGCAACCGTAAGGACGCTATGTCAGAGGCCTCTGGCCAGACATTCAGTGTTCTTTCCACACTGCACCTTGGCTCTGTTGGCTTCTACCCTGAGTCAATGTTAATGAGGCGATGGGACAGACAGGAAGTCCAGCCAGACCTAAGTTGCCTTAGTTGGTGAACGACATTCAGTGGGGAAAATCTGACTGATGGTTTTCCAGGTTAATAGCAAGAAAAGGCATTCAACTGGGCCCTGGTTTTCCCATCTGTAAAAAGAAAGACTTGATGAAATGCTTTTTTTAGGGTCCGTTAAGTTCAAAATACTAAGAAAAAATTTTAACGATAAATAAAACTAAGAGGCTGGATCACTTGACCTCTTAAGCTTTCTTTTAACTTTGAATCTATCATCTTCCTTTTTCACTTTGTCTTGAGCAAGTTTTGTGGCTTTGGGGGGAGGGGAGGAGTTTTAAGGAAAACGAGTCTTTCAAAACCAACTTAGTAATTTTTCTTCATATTCTTAACCCTTGCTGACTAAGGGAACAAAGCAATTAGCTGGCCACTGTTTCTCACTAGAGAAACTTCTTTCCTCTCTTTTGATCTTTCACAGGGGTCATCGGTTCAGAGCTAGAAGAGCCATCTAGTTCAAAGTTGTCGTTTTATAGATGAAAAAACTCTGACCCAGAAAATTAAGTGACTTCCCTAAGGTCACCCAGATAGGACTTCGAATGTATATCCTTAAAGTCCAAAGGCAGCATTTCTGCTATTGCATCTACTCAGGCACATTCTAGATCAGGGGTTCTTCATGCTTTTTGGGTCACAGACCCCTACCCCATTGGCAGTCTGGTAAAACCTCAGAATAATTTTATTTTTTATTTTTTTTTGTAACTGAAGGAAATGCTAGAAGTTATTGAAAATAATGTGATTTTTTTCCCTACCCAAGTTCACAGACCCCCTGGAAATCATGGACCCCGGGTTAATAACACTCCTGTTCTAGATATCCACGTAACTGGCTAGTGAGATACCTTCTCTCTCCCCTCCTCTTAAGTTTCTATCAAAGCCTCATTCTTTCCCTAGTTTCTGTTTTGCTTTTCAATCTTAAGTAAAGACATAGAGCTATTCCTACCCTTTTACCCACCTCATTCTTCTCTGGCTTCTCTCAACCTTTTTTCCCCGCTATGAGAAAGGAAGAAGTGGGAAACAATGGCATGACTTATAGGCTACATCCAAATCTGATGCCTCATTCCGATGGTAGTAGAGATGGCCATGGGTTCCCAAAGACTACGCTAACTCAATACAAGCTCTGGCAAGTTCTGCCACATTGGAAAGGCCTGAAGTCTAGTTTCAGGGGTGTGGGCTTAGCTAAGTACAGAGAGGCTTGCCAGCCAGTAGCCTGGCCATTTGGTGACCAGTTCTTTGGCCATATTAATCCATGAAACAAAGGAAAGTCCAAAATGGTCCTTGTTCCTTTGTTATCACCCTATTCTGCAGGGATGACAACAGAGTGATAGGGAATAAATCAGAGCATGAGAATAATCACACAGTTCTTAAACTATTTCTAAAACAATAACTTAGCTGTTGATCTTCTAAATTTGAGATCCTTGTCCAGGGACTAATGAGTGGGCATGTTAACCAAAGGAATTAAATTATATCAATCTTGACATTCTCACTATAACAAAAACAGGAGAAGGAAATTAGAGCTAAATAGAAAGATGGTTCAAAGGTTCTCCTTAGAGAGAATAATAAAGTAGTGGGAAGATTTGATTTCATTGTGCATCCAAAGGCAACAAGAAACATTGCTTTGTGGGACATTTGTTCATCTTGGGTTACCAAGCTTATGATAAGTATTAGCAAAGAGACCACCATGAAAATAACTGTAGTTTATATGCCAACATCTGTTTCAGAGGTAAAAGAAGCAGAGAAATTCTATGAAGGCCTTGATAAGACCTTCCAAATTAAATCAGTGTGCTTTGATATTCAGTAACTTTAATGCAAAGGTGCAAATTGGAAAGGTTGACGGAAAAATGTTGTATAGTATAGTTCAAGAGAAAGAAATGTGAGAGATCAAAGATTCATAGACTTCACAAAACCGCATGTTTACATATTGTAAATACCTTCTTCAAGAAAAGAATCATATGGCCCTAGATATGGAGAGCACTAAATAACACCACAAAAAATGAAGTCGTTTATTGTTTAACAGATAGGTTATAACATTACTTATATTGTTCATTTCTGAAGCAACTGTCTGTGTAGAGGTAGACCAGTGACATTTTTTGAAGAAAAATCAAAATTAAAGCCAGAAGAATAAAAATGAAAAAAAAAGAGATATGATTAGAAACTTTAGTCTTATCTAATTAAACAAGTTTTGTTGTTCAGTTGTTTTCAGATGTATCTGACTCTTCATGACCCCATTTGGGGTTTTCCTGGCAAAGATACTGAAATGATTTGCCACTTCCTTCTCCAGCTCATTTGATAGATGAGGAAATTGAGGCAAACAGGGTTAAGTGACTTTCCCAGCATCAAACAGCTAGTAAGTGTCTGAGGCCAGATTTGAATTCAGAAAGACAAATCTCCCTGACTCCAGGTCTGGCACTCTATCTACTGCACCATCTAGCTACCCCAATTACACAAGTTATTAAGACCAAACCAAAAAAAAAAAGGGAAAATGGATGGATGAAAAAGGGCATCAATACCAATTATATAATTTATACAGACATTTAACTATTATATATTGATCACCATAGTGAAAAGACCAAAAGAACCTAAAAACCACCTTGGTCAGCAAACCTGACTTGCTTGTTAAATGGAACACTATGGCGGCCAAGGGCAATAGTATAGAATCTAAACTCATTTATAAAATCTTATGGAAAATTATGAGCATTATCATCATGTGAAACAAAGAAAAGCAAAGGAAAGAGTAAGAAAAAAAGTTGGGTGTGAGAACCAACTAAGTAGCATTATCCCAAGAAAATGTCATGATCCAACTGCAACTCTGACAAGCAGATATGAGATAGCACAAATAAACGTGAATATTTCTGTAACACTAGAGAGACAGATTTGGTGTAGTGGATAGAGAGCTGGCTTCAAGATCATGAAGACTTGTGTTCAAGCTCTACCTATGACATAGATTAGCCAAGTGACCCTGGGTAAGTCATTGAACCTCAATGCCCCAGGCAACATTAAAAAAAAAAACACTAACACCTTAAAATTTTAATCCTTTTTTTGAAGGTTTCCCTAGACCACTTTTGATTAAGAAAACTGTAGAAAGTTGATAACTGCCACAAGTTAACACCAAGTGGTAGCACCTGTCAATTTTCCAGAAGCATATTTTGTAGAGTGTTTTAAATGTACTGTACTCTGGGTCTCCAGTGGTTACACTAATAAGAATTAATTGTGGAAGATTTTAGTCACGGGTTGTTTTTCTCCACATTAAAAAAAAATAAACTCCTCAGTGTTCTTACAGAATTTTTTACAGTCCTTTCAGTATTCTTCAGCTAGGTCAGTGTGAAGTAGGTGCTCAGGGGAAGGGTTTTTCCACCATTACTAGGGGGGACTGCAAGGCTTGGTCAGTTTTAGTTGCTGTCTTCTGGTTTTTAGCACTAATTACTGGCACTAATTACCCTTTTCTGTCAATGCGAGGGTGGTAAATTTTTTTAAAATGTGATTTTAAGTGATCTGAGTGGACACTTTGCCGGGAAACTGATTTTCATTTTGAAGGTTTTCTTGTCATGTGGAAGCTTGTCAGGACAGGCCTTGACAGGCCAATAAATCAGCATCATCAACCTGGATGTTACAGAAGTTTTTCATTCCACATTTGCAGATTTCTCCACGCTCCTTTGTCAGCCTCCTGCTGGCTGCCATCTTGAGAATGGTATCGTTGTTCCCCCTCAATGCATTCCCCAGGCAACTCTTTAAGATGGCAGGTTGCACAAAATCTGTCTGTGTGTAGAAGCAACTCTCCATCCCTGTGAAGTTGGAGGCCTGAATAGAGGAAGTGAAAAGGGAAACTGAAGGAAACAAAGATGGCAAAAGCAACTAGGGCAAGCTTACGTGGAGGCAGTCCATGAGGAAGGAGGCAAAATTATGAGGGTGCTGAGGGAACATTTCTCAAGGGAGAAGAAACTGCCAAAGGGATGGGGAAACCACAGATCTCTGTTCCCACCTCCCACTAAAGAAGCTGAGAGAGCATCAATGGCTATAGATCCATTTGCCTACATTTTCATCTATATGCAATTTCTATAATAATGTCTGCACACACAATGAGAGTATCCTGGGGCGGGGGCGGGGCTATCAGAAGGGAAGAGGCAGGCTTTCTCAAGTGTTACTCTACAGTGGACAACATCTTTACCATCCTGCAACTGACTGAAAGATTTAGAGAAGGCAAGACTCTACCCAAGAGCAAATGGAGGAGCTCATGGTAAGTGTGAATGGTCTGTGACACAATGGTCAATTACAAATAAGGTATTTCAAAACAAGACAGTGTCCAAAGGATTTCATTTTTTAAAATGTATGATTGAAAGAGACAATAGCCTGGCCATATGTTGAGGGCAAAGGAGGACTGATGGACATCTTTCATGCCCTTGTAGAGCTGCAAATGACCTTAGAAGTCATTTAGTCCAATATTCATCTTTTACAGCAGAAGAAAAAAGGCTAGAAAAATGAAATGATGTGTGCGAGGTCTCAGAGACAAGAAACAGAAGAGGCAAGATTCAATCCCAGGTACTCCGACACAAATCCAGATCATTGACTACAGATTCCATGAGTGCATCCATGATTTTTAAGCCCTTTCTCAGAGATCAGAGTATGGTACAACATACAGAGTGTGACACGTGCAATCAGAGGCCCTGAGTTCAAATCCCAGTTCTGCCTAGATGAACATTCATCAGTGAAGTTATAGTGGCAGTTCTTTTGGGGGATAGAGTGAACTAGATGGTGGCTGAGGTCCCTTTGAATTTTAAAAATTATGTCATTCTTTGGTTCTGTGATCTTAATAGTATTGTGGTAACAGCTTGGAGACCCGTTTGAAAACTCACACCAAATGAATTAGGATAGGATGGCAGTCTTGAAAGCTGTCATGTGGTAAAGGGATTAGATTGTCCTGTTTGGTTCCAGAGCATAGGTTCCCAAAGTGGGAGATACCACCCCTGAGGGGGCACTGGACCAATCCAGGTGGGCAATCGTAGCCTCAGGTACAATTGGGGAGTGTTGAATAAAAATAGGGCACAGTGGAAGCATAAGGAAAGAAGAGAAAAGAAGAAAATTTTGAAAAAAACATTCATACATAAGTTATCTGTTGTGTAACAGAGTTAAAGTCACAGTGATTACATTATTTTCCAAATAAACACACAAAATGCAAGTTACAACCAATCAGTGGTCAAGTCTGCCAACAGGTCTTAACAAGCAAGTGTTGGCAGGCGAGAGTGTCTCATATTGCTGGGAAGTCCAACATGCATCAGCAGGAAAATGAGAGTGTATAATGACTTCTTTACAATATGACACTAGATGGATTACATAACACAATATTGCGTCATCAAAATTTCAATGCAAAAAAACCTAAAAAATTTATAATAAATTATTAAAATTTAGGATGCATCTTTTAAAATACTTTATATTTTTTGAAATGATGCTAATTTTAAAAAACTGTTAAAGAAAGTAGATTTGGGGGGGGTGCTAATTTTTTTTTTTTGGGAAAAGGGGCCAAATAAGTTTAGGAACCTCTGGTTCCAGAGGAACAAAGAACAATGGAAAGGAGCCGTCCAAGAGAGGATTGAGCTGCCTCCAAAAGTGATGGATTCCCCTACATTCATCTAGTAAATAGTGGGGAGGGTTCTTTTTCAGGTATGAATCAGACTGGCTGGCTTCAAGCTTCGTTCTTAAATTCAACTATAATGTAAGCTCCTTGAGGGCAGGGACTATCTCTATGTCCAATTTGCATTCCCAGAATTTAGCTTGCTACGACACATAGTGAACACTTCAAAAATAACAGCACCTACTCCCCAGAGTTGTTGTGAGGATCAAATGATATTTGCAAAGCACTTTGCACAGTGCCTAGCACATAGTAGGTGCTATATAAATGCTTACTCTCCTAATCTGTTTGGGTTCTCACAACAACCCTGTGAGGTAGGTGCTGTTATTTATCCTTATTTTGCAGATGAGGGAACTGGAACTATGAGAGGTTAAATGCTGAGGGTCACACAACTACTAAGTGTCTGAATCAAGATTCAGAGTCTAGTTTTGCTAACTCTCAAGTCCATCACACTATCTGCTACATCACCCAGCTGCTTCAGCTTGCCACCTTGCACACAAATTAATAAAGGCTAGGTACTGAAATTTGAGGAAAGAAAGAACACTGACATCTGTGGGCATAAGAAAATGTTGCTTGGAGCAGCTAGGTGGTGCAGTGGATAGAGCACTGACCCTGGAGTCAGGAGAACCTGAGTTCCAATCTGGTCTCAGACCAGACACTTGACACTTACTAACTGTGTGACCCTGGGTAAGTCACTTAACCCCAACTGCCTCACCAAAAACAAAACAAAAAAGAAAATGCTTCTAGAAGGATTGAGATGAGTCTTGAAGGAAACTCAGGATCCTAATTCGATGAAATTCAATAAATGTGTATCCCAAGAGGAAGGAATGTGTTACAGAAAAGGCATGGGGATGGGAGACAGAATGCCAAATTCAGGGAAGAGCTAGTAGGTCAATTTGGCTGGAATATAAGGAGTGTGAAAAGGAATAATCTGAAATAAGGCACAAGGGGGCTGGGGTTTTATTGTAGAGAGATATCATTGCTAAGATGAGGAATTTGCATTTTAGCCTAGAGGTAATAGGGAGGCATGGAGAATTTTTGATTGGGGGAGTGACATGATCACACCTGTGCTTCTGAGAATTTTTTCAGCAGCCAAGTGGAGGCTGTATTAGGGACAGATGAGACTGTAAGGAGGGAGATCAATTATGAATGGTTCAGGTAAGGGGTGATAAAGGTATGAACTGTAGCAGCAGCCATGTGAGTGGAAAGAGTAGGAAAATTTCCAGAGATAAAAGTCAAAACCAACAAAACTTGGTGACCTGTTGGATATTGGGAATAAAGGAGAGGGAAAGTAGAGGATGACTGAGGGTGCAACCCCAACCCTCAATAGATAGAAGGAAGTTTGGAGGACAGGCAGGCTTAAAAGGGAAAAGAAAGTAAGTCCTGACTTTGAGGAAACTCAGCTAGTTTGGCCCTTAGGCAAGAGATGTAGCATCCATGGTGAGGACCCCACTGAAGGCTTTCTAGTTTGGTAGAACCTATCAGACCTTGTACTTGGCTGGCCAGTCTATCCTTCAAGAAACCACGGTCACCTCCACTTCATGAAGAGAATGATTTGAGTGAAGTAACAAACTCTCTGTTGGTAAGAGGAATGATGTTAGACCAAAAGATACCTGGGTTCAAATTCTGCCCCTGAGGCTTATTACCTGTGTGACCATGAACAGGTTAGTCATTTAACCTTTAAGTATTCAGTGCCATCAGAGAGGTAAGAGGTGCTATAGGAGTTCAGAAGTGGGGGCAATCACTTCCCGTCAGGCTTAGCAAAGCCTTTGTGATGGGTCAAGTTTGAGTTTCCTAGTCCGGAATGAGTAGGAATCCAATACATTGGGCAAGGGGGGGGGTGTTACTGCATGAACAGACAGAAGTAGGGTACCACAGGGCAGATTTGGAGAACAGTTTGTTTGGAGTATAGGAAAAGAAAGGGAAATACTACCTCTCCTGGTAATCTATCCATACCTGTTTTCCTTCAAATCCTCCATGGTGGCTCCACTGAATGTATTAAAGACCTTCCCCTAGGTCCCTTGACATTTTGGGGGTACCAAGAGAGCACATAGGTTTGTCATCTTTTGTTCTCACTACAAGAAACCATCCATGAAGTAAAGTGAGATAACCCTGGAAAAATAAGTTTAGGACTGAATCTTAAAGGTCCTTTCTTGAGTGCCAGAATAAGACCTTTGGATTTTATTAACCATTCAAGAGGCAGGAGGGAAGAGCAGCTTGTTTTAGGAAAGTTCATGGGGGAAGAGTATAAGAAATAAACAGGTGGGAAAGTCTAGACTAAACAATAGTCTATTTTCCATCTTCATTCTTTTGGTAACAAAGAGAAAAATGAGTACTTTGAGCAAGTTTAACATTCTTTTGGAAAGAATGCATCTTTTTCCAGCAGGGAGAAGATTTGAGCATATTTGTAGGGAGAGGCAAAGGTAAGAATCTGTTGATGCATGGGAACAGGGAGGGGCAGTTAATGAAGCAGTAACCTCCAGGATGCGGGAGAGAATAAGAACACAAGGACCAAGGACAATGGGTTAACCCTGGATAAGAGAAGGGGTTAACCTTGGCAAGGGAGAGGGACATTTAGCCCAACTTCTGTTGGGAAGGGAAGGGCACATGAAGTCTCATCACCATTTGGAACTGCTTGCTACATATTCTGGGATCACAGAATTAAGGAAGATCCTCAGCTGCCACTCAGTCTACCCTGATATTGATAAGCTGAAAGATATCCCAAAGGGGGCATCTAAGATGGCAAAAGGCATTGAGTTAATGCTACACAAGAATTGGGTGAAGCAACAGGATGTTCAGCCAGAACAGAGAAGAATTCAAGAGATCATTAAAGCCAACTTCAAGTCTTTAAGGGCTGACAAGTAGAGGAGGGGAGGGTCAATTCAACGATTAGAGCTACTGAAAAATCAAATGGGTTCTCTCGGCTGGTAATGGGTTTGCCCTTACTGGAGAGGAGAAGCTAGATGACAGCTGGTATGCTGAAGTGGGGACTCTCTCAGATTGGACCAGATGATTGCTTAGGTCAGTCAGTCAACAAGCATTTATTATGCACTTACTAATGCCAGGCACTTTGGTAAATGCTGGGAATACAAAGAAAGATGTGAAAAATAAAACAGTTAAGTTTCCACATAAGTAGATAGATAGAAATCAGCAAACCACTTATAAGAAATCACAAACAGGGACCCTGGCTGAATCGGTTTGAAATGCCAGTTAACTCCAGATCTGTAGCCTTTTGCTACTGTGCAAGCATAATTAGGTTCTACGCACATAATGTATACTAAGGGGTGGGGATCACATGTAAGATTGTAACCCAGAAGGGTTAGAACCAATCCTGATCCAGAAGGGAGGAGTTAGGCAATTACTAACTATAAAGCTTGCTCTGGCTTCTGTGCCAGCCTGCCCTCTCCCCTTCAAAGGAGGTGTGCCCCCTTCTTGGAAGAATAGAAAGAACACACTTCAACCTCTTAACAAAAAGTCTTTGAGACACCAGTCTTCGGAATGTGAGTCTGGGGTCATCTTTATAACAGAGGCAAGGAAAAAAATATCAAAAACTCTGCCCCTTCCTTTAAGAAGTTCACATTCTAATGAGAGAGAAAACACACAATTAAATATATACATGCCAGATATATAATGTAAATGGGAGGTAAAGTCACAGGGAAGGTGTTAGCAGCTGGGGGACCAGGAAAGGCCCAGGATCTCCCTCAGAAGGTTGGACTCAAGCTGGTCTTTGAGGAAGCCAAGGGGCAACTAGTGACATGGTGGATAGAGCTCCAGCCTTAGAGTCAGGAGGACCTGAGTTCAAATCTGGACTCAGACACTTGACACTTACTAGCTGTGTGACCCTGGGCAAGCCACTTAAACCCATTGCTTCATTAAAAGAAATAAAAAGAAGCCAAGAGACAGAGCTAACAACGGAGAGCATGTCAAACACGGAGGACAGCTAGCACAAAGGAAGTCTAGAGATGGAATATTGTGAGAAGAACAGCAATTAGGTCAATGTGATGGCATTATAGGGAGCATGGAGGAGAGTCAGGTGTAAGAAGACCAGAAAGGTAGGAAGAGGCTGGGTCATGAAGGGCCTTAAATGGCATCAGGGCCATTATATTTGATCCTGGAGATGACAGAGAACCATTGCAGCTTCCTGAGTAAGTGGGGGACATGGTCAGGCCTGTGCTTTGGGAAAGACACTTTGGTGGCTGACTGGAGTGGGGACAGACTTGAGGCGGGAATTACAATTAGGGGCTATTGCAATAGTCTAGATGAAAGATGATGACTATGTGAGTGGAGAGAGTGGCTGTATATGAGACACGCTGCTTAATTCTGAAAATTTATAATATGGAATACGGTGACAAAGTCCAATTGGATATCACTAAACTGTGAAGTCTGGGTGTTGATGGGAGAATTAATGTGATGCCCAAGTCTTGGAAGATAAGGGCCGGGCCTAGGGTGAAGACACAAAGTTGGAACCCGACGCCATAGTTAAGGAAGATAGAAGAATGTCCCAGAGATCATTAGACCCAATGATCTAATGTGAACTTCAAACAGTATCCGAGGGCACCCCAAAACCCCTATGGGGAGAGGATGGTTAGCAAAATGGAGGGTGTGGACTATCAACGGATTTTAAATGAAAGCTTGCTTCCATTTCCCTATTTTCTCCTCTGCTGCTTTGTAATCCTCCTTACCCAATTTAGAAGAAGCCCACATAAGCTCCGGGGAGGATTATCAATATTATATTTCAATAGCAGCAACATTTGATTATTTGGAGAAGCTTAGCAGGGCCTGTGAATTCTACGGGAAGGAAAAGCCAGAGATAGCGAATAATGAAACAAGGGTTCTCGCAGAGGATGAATTAAGTCAGCGTTTGCGCTTAGAGATTGTCACGTCCTGTCGCTTTGTTTTCTGTACTCGATTCGAAGGGTCCCATCCGGTCTGTTGAACAAACATGTTTATGCTAGTCTACAGAACACAAAATTAATTTAGAGATGCTAATCTGAAGAAAACTGGACTGACAGTTACATAAGTACAGTGTGTGGGATTTAATGGGAAAAAGAACCCCAAACAGAGCAGGTGCCTTCAGCAGGGCCTCTCCTCCTCCTTCTGAAATGAGCTGAGCAAAGGACGGCGCTTCTCCCCAGGGCTTTCTTGGGTAGCTAATTGTCTCCCTTGAACAATATCCACCACCAAATTGTACAAAGGCAGAGCAAGCGGACAAGAAGCTGGAAGAAAACAAACAGAAGAGAAAAACAGAGACGTGGGGTCAGATGGAGGTTCTGATGAAATCTGCCAACTGTCCTCATTACTAAACAGCAAAAATAGTAATAACTGAAATTACATATTATAGAGAACTCTGAAATTTACAAAATACTTTATAGATAATGCTCCACCTCCCACCCCCCCAAAAGCCTGTGAAGTATTGTTAGCCCTATTTTAGGGATGAGGCAGAGAGTTTAAATGATCCATCGGCCAATGGTTAGATCAATGCGGCTGGTGTTGGAGATGGGATCTGAACACAGGTCTTCATCACTGAATCTCAAAATCTTGCCTCTACGAGATTTCATAATTGCCTACCTTTTTTGAGGAGAGGGAACAGGGGTGTTGGGTCCCTTCTACATCATTCCACAATACCCTCTTCCTTTGTGGTCTCCTAAGGTTGGAGGATCAACTGTAGAGTCAGGAGATTTCAGTGACAGAGAACTCTTTGGAAATATATTACCAGGAATGAGAAATATATTACAGGAACCTAAGAAAGATCATCACCAAGAATCTATATCCACATGACAGACTTCTTTAGGGCAGAACTCTCAGTGAGAAAAATCTTTCCACTCTTGAAGATCAGCAACTCATGGTAGCCTAGAGCCTTAGTTACCTGGAGGGGATGCTGAAGGATTAAGTGATCCACCCATAGTAATAGCATGGCCCAATTCTTCTTGACTCCAAGATTGGTGGCCTTCTCTCAACATCAAAATATTTAATTGGACAAGGTTTGATTATTTAATCTTTAAGCTTTCTTCAATATTTTTGGAAGACATATATCTTCCTTTCAATATTTAAAGCAGAGGACATTAACTTTTTTTGTGTCTTAGATATTTAGACCCATTCTGTCAGTCTAGTGAAGCTTACGGGCCCCTTCTGAGAATGAGATATATGTAATGGGCAGCTAGGCGGAGCACTGGTTAGCTCTTCCTGAGTTCAAATCTGCCCACAGACACTAGCTGTGTGACCCTGGGCAAGTCACTTTCCCTGCTGGCCCCAGTTTTCTCATCTGTAAAAAAAATGAGCTGAAGAAAATAGCAAAACACTCTAATATCTTTGCCAAGACAACTAATATGCCTAAAAACAAATCAACAACAATATATGACATTATTATATAATTATATGTTATATTTATATAAAATATTATATTTATTTGTAAAGTGTTTTTGAAGTTATCTTTGCCATATAAATTTGGCGATAGGCAAAACCATGCAGCAGACAAAATCTTCCTGTTCTTGGTGTTTTCTCATTGCCCTGGCCCTTTCTACTCCTACTTTCAGCCGATGACATTCTTCCCAGGCCTTTCCTCTCAGTATGAAGCATTTGTGCCTTGGGCTGATCCTACTTTGCTTTCTAGCTTATCAAGATTTATCTGTCCAGTGTCCCATCCCTGCTAGCAGACCAGATGGCTTAAGATAAAAAAATGTTAATGGCCCAACAGGGCTCAGTGTGTTCTAACCCCAAGCATTGAGGCCTCCTGGAGACATGATGCCTGAAGCCTAAGAAAGTGATCACTAACTGTCAAAAGTCAGAAAGGAAGGCAGTGCCATGAAGAAGGGAGAAGAAACCAGCTCTCCTGAGCCACAATTCTATTGTGTGATGGGGTGATGAGTTATAGGCAGCTGGGCGACACAGTGGACAAAGAGCTGGGCCTGAAGTCAAGAAGACTTGAGTTCAAACCCTACACCTTAGACGCTTCTTAGCTGTGTGGCCCTCAGTGTCCTCACCTGTAAAATGGGGATGATAATGGCACCCACCTCTCAGGATTATTGTGAGGATCTAAGATAATATCTGTAAAGAGCCTGACACATAGTGGATGGTACAAAAATGCCTGCTGTTGGTATTAGTATTTTAGAGTTGTCCCATTTTCTTTGTTTAACATTCATGTCCCACGTCCCCTCCAATGGAGCTGGGAGACCTAGAATTGGTCTCAGCTTTTTCACTAATTAGGCAACTCACTTAAGTTTTCTGGGTCTATTTCCTCAATTATAAAATGTAGAAATTGAATGAGATTAATTCTAAGATTTTTTGACCTTAGGATCTATTGTTTGGTCAATTAAAGAAAGCCTCTAATGACCATTTTCCCCACCTTACAATATGCTGTATTAACATTGCTATATTAAAGCAGAAGCAGCCATGAGCTTGTGGACTGCATTTCATCACATAAAAATCATTCCCATAGAAATGTCACATCCCTGATTTCTAGTTTTTTGCTGCTATAAATATTTTAACATATATGAAGCCTTTCTTGTTCATTTTGAATCCTGGTGGCTCCCCTGGATCTTTTTTCATTTCTCACATCCACAGAATTCTTTGCTTAGTCTCATCCGAGTCTGAAAAAGCCAATGTAACAACTTTAATACACGAGCAAAACTCAATACTGAGTATTTGATGCCTTCTCCCAATTCTGTCTGCCACTCTCCACTAGCCCCACTGCTTCCTACTTTTCTTTACCTTCATTGAACCCAGAATCATAGAATTTCTGAGTTAAAAGAGAACTCAGAAGTCATCGAGTCTAGATGTTCCCAGAAAGTCATCCCTGATAAGTAATTTGATTAAAGTAGGGGTGAGCTACAGCCTGCTTAAATTGAGCCGATTGTTAAATTTTCATCATGAGCATTTATACCTTAGAGGTCGACAAAGACTACAAAAATCAGGGCTTGATTTATTGTTTGGTTGATTGTCTAGACTTAAAGTGATGGGGACATTTTAATAAGGTAGATTCGACTTAAGAAGGTCATTCCCCTATACATTCCCCCCATCCCCAGTTAGTTGTTAAACATCTGCCTGCACACACCCACTGCTTATGGATCTCTAGTAACCAAGATCAACTACCTCCCAAGCCAACTCATTCCACTTTTTCCCCCCCTTTTTTGGCTAGGCAATGGGGTTAAGTGACAGTAAGTGTTACGTGTCTGAGGTCCTCCTGAATCCAGGGCTGGTGCTCTATCCACTGTGCCACCTAGCTGCCCCAACTCATTCTACTTCTGAACTGTTCTGATCATCATAATGCTTACTAGTAGTGTGGCCCTGGGCAAGTCACCTAACCCTGTTTGACTCAGTCTTCTCATCTGTAAAATGAGCTGGAGAAGGAAACGGCAAATCATTCCAGTATCTTTGCCAAGAAAACTCCAAAAGAGGTCACAAGGAATTGGACACAACTCAAACGATTTAACAACAACAAAATCATTGGGAAATTTTTCCTTACATCAAGAAATGTGACTCTCTGGCATTTCTACTCATCCTCCTCCTTCTGCCCTCTGGGGCCAAGCTGGAACAAGTCTCATTTCTTTGCCTTGTGACAGCCCTTCAAATATTCAATCAATCAACCACCACCAAGCATCTATGAAGCATCTACTATGTGCCAGGTGCTGGGGATATAAATACAAAGAAAAAACCATCCCATCTTGCACATAACTTAGGTTTCTGATGGGGGTCAGCTTCCATACACCTCTTCTCCAGGCTAAATACCCCCATTTTCTTCAATCGATTCTCAAATGACACAAATAAGCTCACAGCTTTTCACCATTATGGTTATCCTTATTAGGATCCTCTTCAGCTTATCAATATCCTTTCTTAACACATGACTCCTTAACTCCTCAACGCCTTTTCTGATTCCTTTCTCCTCCCCCTCCCCTTCCCCAGGACCTAAAATGACTTCCCTCATCATGGCTATATTGCTGTAACACACGACACTAAGACGATGGCGCTGCTCCAGATGGCTATTTATTCCTCTTCCCCTAATTTACCCATTCCCTCCCCAGTTCCCTTAAAGGTAATGGCAGGATTTTACTGGAGCTCGGGTTTATTTATCACAGGAACTGCTTCTTGAAAGCCAAGAAAGAAAGAGACTCCCATAGTGCACCTCCCTTCTTTTCAATGATTTATCTTCAAAAAAAGATAACAGGTCCAGTTCACTTGCAATGCATTATATGGAATGGCAGCCCTGCTGGAGGAAGGTCATCATTACTTTTGCAGGCCAATGAATTACACCAGCCCAAGTTGCAGGCTCTCCAGAATGGAAAAGAGCAAAACCAGGCATCTCATATTTTATCCCTTATCTGTTCTTTGTAAAAATCGAATGTTATCAAATGGACACAAATGGGGGAGGTTCATGATGGGTTGAACCAGTATTTCCCCACGTGGGCATATTTCTTTTTGAGGTCCCATAGTTCAGAATTTGTGAGCCTCGCGGTCTGGTCTGTGCGTAGGCAGCAGGAGAGAAGAATGGTAAACCTTGAATTTACAGTGGACACAGGCTGAAGGTACAGGCTGCAGTTACTTGGTAACCACAAAAGGTTTTATGGGTCTGCTGATTGCTTGTTAATTAGTCTTAGCAGGTCCAGAAGTAATTATCATGGAGACTGCACTCTGGTTTAGCAAATCAGACTAATTGTGTGCTAAACACATGGCTATGCAATTCAGTGAAGCAGGATTAAAAAACAAAAACAAAAAATCAACAACACTGAGCCTTGCTAGGTTGGAATTCCACTGAATAAAAATTCAACAAAACTTTTCATTAAGGACCTTTAAGAAGCAAAGCCTGGGAATACAAAAGATGAACAAAAACAGTCTCTGTCTTCAAAGGAGCTTATTCTGCCCTGGCCAGACCATATCTGGAGTACTATGTTCAGTTCTGGGCACTTTAGTTCAGGAAGGCCACTTATTAGATGGACAGTAATACTAATAACTAGCACTTACCATGTGCCAGGTAGTGTTCTAAGCACTTTTACAAATGCTATTATTAACCCCATTTGACAGCTGAGGAAACTGAGGCACACAGATGTTGAGTGACCTTGGCCAGGGTCACACAGCTCGTAAGTATCTGAGGTGGGATTCAGGTCTTCTTTACTCCAGGGTCTCTCGTTCTACCCACCACATCGTCCAGCTGCCTATCCAGGGAAGGACAGCGTACAAAAGAATCAGTCGAAAGAACTGGAAATGTTGAAACAAGACAAGAGAAAATTAGAGAGAAGATGACTTGGGGCGTGTGTAGGGGGAGGACAGGACAGCAATCTTGAAAGCTGTGGCCAACTCTCGATGACCCATAAGCCAATGATCCCTTTGGTGAGTGATCTGCATAAAATCCTAATCTCTGGAGAACCCCCCCCCCCACTACTTGCAGGCTACCTAAGCCTGGTTCATCAGGGTACGTACTCCACTAATGCAAACTCTATCTAAATGTAGACCCAAGAAACAAAAGACACCCTGAGATACATTGGGAGGAAATGCACTGGCTATGGAGTCAGGAGATCTAGGTTCAAATTCATTTTTTTATTAATTAATTTATTTTTACTTTTCAATAATCACTTCTACAAGCTTTTGAGTTTTAAATTTTTCTTCTCCTCCCTCCCCAAGACGTTGTGCAATCTGACACAGGCTCTACATACACATTCTTATTAAACACACTTCACAACCTAAGTTTAAATCTTGTCTCTGCTACTTCTTACCTGTGTGACCTTGGGCAAATCATTTTTATTTCTCAAGCCTCAGTTTTCTCCAACTGGCAATCTTACCAACTCCATGCTGTCCCCTCCCACACTCCAATGCACAAAGACGCATGCTCCAGAGTGAATCTTGGCTTGTTTAAATGAGGGCCTCTACATTCAGTGGATTGTTTCAATATCTTCCTATGGGAAGATATTGTGAAGCCCATAAAAGTGATCATTTGTGCTCATTGTTTATTCTTCTGCTTGCTCTGAAGGCTGTTGAGCGGGTAGGGTTTGTTAAAATCCCTTTGATGTGCTAAGTACCCCTAATGAGAACAATTTAATAAGCAAATCATTGATTGAGAAAGGAAGCTTTAGGACAGGCCTATTCTAGTAATCTGCTGATCAGTGACATTCACTAGCTGTACCATCGAAGTTATTTAATAGCCTAGCCCTAGATGACAGGCCTGGCTTCTCTGAAGAGCTGAACACCACCAAAAAAAAGTCCTCAAAGCTAACTTTTAGTTAACCAAGGTATCCCAGTCGGTGTATTATTTGAAAGCTTTGTTTCTCCTTAATGGAGGAGAGGCAGCCAAACTGGAATTATCTATTTTGTGGGTGTATTAGCAGCTCTGATCAAAAGTTTATTGAGGGAGAAGACTGGGGTGTTGGGTATATAACAGGAAATATGAACTATTTAGAGATTTCATTTCTTCAGCCAGCCCTCCAGCCAACCCCAGCAAGGGTCCAACCAGTGGAGGGAAGGGCAGCTATCCTGGAGGAGATGCTACCTTTTAGGGGCTTGACTGGTTTACGGCAGGAGCTTTATGATTTTTCTGAGAGGGGAAGAAAGGAGTTGGGTACAGGAAGCCAGGGGTAGGGGTGGGGTATAGAGGTTCTTGGCCAGGGCCCTGTGGCCTCAGAGACTTTGTCTAGGTAGTTGTGGCTTCAAACTACCAAGATTGTTCAGTAAGGATGGAGGTGAGGGTGGTGAAAGGGGCCTTTCCCCAAGGCCTTCATCAGCACTTGGATGCTCTTCCCCCATTCTCTGCTTTCTCTCTCTTTGGAAAACACATAACTTCAGTTTTAAAACAAAAGAACAACAAAAAACCTTATGGGGAGATTATTTTTAGGCCGAAGGGAAAGTATCCAAGCAAGGGGGGGAAAAAGTGAACATGAAAGGGCTTGAGGCAGCAAGTGGAAACTAGACCCCAGGTTCCCTCCCAGGGCCACAGCTCACATTCCTTCTTGATCTTCCAGCCACCCTCCTTCCCCACCCTTGATCCTTTGCTGAGTAGATTCATTCCTGTCTGGAAGCTGGCTGCTGCTCTGTGGAGGCCAGCCACAGGCTGGCTTTGGTATTCGGGAGTTGAACTGCCCCCTCTGAGTAGCCTGGGGGCCCTGGGGCCTCTCATGGATAGAGCCTTGTTTGTCTCGGTTGTGTGTTGAACTTGGCAGGTGTGGGGGGGTATCTCATTCCAATACAAACTACCACCTTTCAGAAGGAAATGGAGAAGCTGAGATAGCTCTGGTCTGGCAGTGGCCTGGAGAAAGGCTGTCCCCACAACCACCCAACTGTGGGATCCCAACCAGTGCAAACAAACACATCAGGGTCCTGAACATAGCCAGCATTTTATCTCTTAATAACAGTTTTTTTTAAACCCAGAGGTAATATTAGGAGGCATTTGGATTCTAGGCAGCAAGAATGAATAGGCCTATTGCAGAAGGTTCAATTAAAGTCAGTGGAAAATGTAACCAGGCAGACTAACAAGGATGTGTTGCTACCCAGGCAGATGTGTGGCCCGGAACACACCTGAGCTGGCGGAGCCATGAGACTTCTTTCCCTAAGGATGGGCTCTATTACCAGGAAGTGCCTTGAAAGTCAATATTGATCTTGAGAATTTTTTTCTTGTCTTGTCCTTCCTTCCCTAATCTTTTTTCCCCTCTCCACTCCCATGCTCAGCAGAAACAAACTGACCTCTGAAGACCCAGGCAGAATAGAATAGCCTTAGGGTTGGACTGCATCCTGGGTGGAGGAGACATTTGTGGGATGAGCCCTTTTCTCATCTAGTCTAATCCTCTCACTTTAGAAATGAGGAAACTGAGGCTCAGAGAGCCTATCTGCCCACAAGCAAACAGCCCAGCCAGAAAAATATCAGAGGAGAGATTTCAAGTCAAGTCTTTTCTGAGACCAGTACTGTCTCCATTACACCACAGAGTCATAACTGACAGGCATACTGGTATCTCAGAAGTCCTGAGCATGGGCAAGTCACATTAATCCTTTGGGTCTGGTTCATCATGTATAAACAAAAGGGTCAGAACTGGTTTCAAATTGTAGGCCATGCATGTAAGTCATTTAATATCTCTCTGTGCCTCAGTTCTCTCTTCTGTAAAATGGGGATAATTATTCTATAGTTCCTACTTTTGTTGTCTTGTTATGACATTCAGGAGATAATGAATGTAAAATACTTTGCCCACATTAAAGCACCAGATATTTATCAGTTATTATCATTACCTCTAAGGTCCCTTTCAGCTCAGACAAGTATGAATCAATGTCTCTATATATGTTTTCTCTCACTCTCCCCAGGAGAAGTGTGTATGTGCATGCATGTATGCATGTGTGGGTAAAATCTCAAGACATGGAGATTTCATATCCAGTGTTGGCAGCTGAAAGGACTGGCCAGCTAGGCCATGCTGGCTCTCTTTCCACCTGGTCTCTGAAGGGCTGGAGGCATGCCCATCTATCCTGAGGCCACTAGAACACACTTCAAAAAGGTCAGACCGTTTTACAGACCCAAAAACCAGCTCACTGACGCCAGCAGTCCCTCTCTCCAGAGACTTGCCCGTCTGGCCAGAGAACTCAGCGATTACAGTCATTACCTTCTAACTACAGCCACGGTCCTGAAACTCCTACACAGCCTGTGGAGCAGACAAACCACTCATGTGGGTGTCAGATTTCCCAGGGACACAGGCCTCTGTGAGGAAGAAAAAGGAGGGGATGATAGAGGAGAATAAAGAAGAATGATAATATACAGGAAGGAAGATAGGGGAAAGAGAGGATAGAAAATGGGAAAAGAGAAAAGGAAAAAATAGATGGAAAGGAGAAGACGAAAAGGAAAAAAACAAAAACAGAAGGCAATGCAAGGCAAGATTTCTGTTGGCTGCGCCTTAACTGCACGTCTTCTGGGAAATTCATTTGAGGTTTGACAGAGCTGCGTTGGGTGGGTCTGTGTACACGTGGGTTGTTGCAGACTTTGGAAGGCCAGCCACTGTGATAAATACCATGTTCCATCACCGTGCCTTTGGTGGTGTTCATTTTTGTCCACATTTTTCTTCTGGTCTCTCCTCTACTTTCTTTCCGTTTTTCCTTGTTAATTTCTTTACTCTGGTATTTTTTTTTTCCAAGTGGGAATCTCTCTTTTTTTCATGGTTATTTTCTATTCTATTGAATGGAAAGTAACTCTCTCTCTCCTGTTCTTGAGCCAAGCCCTGCCTCCTGACTGTGTTCTCCTTTCCCCAGCCCAACCTGAGGTTTGTTTTTTTTTTGGCCTCTCTGTGTTGGATTCCACTTCCTTTCTGAGTTCCTCGATCTTATTTTACTGGTTGTCCCTCCTCTATATCAATATCTGTATATATATATATATATATCAACATCTGTGCTTGTGAAAGGCCAGCTTTTCCCTCTTTACTTTTGTTCTCTGTTCCCTTATGACAGAGATTTTTAACCTTTTTTCCGTCTTGGGCCCATTCACCCTCTTTGAAAGTCTGGAAAAGCCCACAGGCACTTCAAAGAATGATGTGTTCAAATGCATAAAATCAAATACACAGGATTATACTATGAAGGAAACCAATTACATTGAAGTAGATATAAAAATATATATGCTTTTAAAGGTTCACAGACCTCAAAGTTAAGAACCTCATGTTCATAATCTCAAGCAGCTAGTATTCCAAGTAAGGGAAGAATAAGGAGAACTCACCCTTTCACAGAACTTCAAAGCACTTTTAGACAATACTGTGATAGTGCATTGTGCATAATGTGATAATGCACTGCCATTTTGGATAAGATAACATCACAGTGATTAGTGCTAGAACTTAGAAGCATTCATATCCAGATTCATATCCTGCATTTGATATTAACTATGTGACCACAGGGAAGATACAATCTGTCCTTCCTGGCCAACCACCCCTCTTTCTTCTTTTCCTTTCCTTTGACTGGATTTCCGTATCTTGTCCAGGTTTATCTAAAGTACAAGAACCACTAATGGGCCCATCCCATCCCTACCACTGATTGGCATGGAATCTTCGACCTACTTTGCATCTTACCTGGGTTAGTGTGGGCCTCCCTAGACAACTTTGTGGCCCCCTGCTCTCTGGTAGCTCACCACATTGGTGCCAGACTTAATGCAGGCACCAATTGGCTTACCTGGCTACAGTTCTTAACTCCAGAGCTCAAGCTATGTACCAACCCTCAGGAAAAAGGATTACCGGCAGAGATCTCAATGCCCGGTTCGGTCAACTTTCTATGATTCTAAATTACAAATGGATTGTGACTGGTATCAGTGCAGGGAAAGTCACACTGGGGAAATCACAGATTCTCCCTCCTTGTGTGGATAGCTGACATTTACATAGTGTTTTACCTACTTTCTCTTGTTTAAGTTTCGTCTAAACCCCTAGGACAGAAACTACAGCTGTGCTTATAACCCCAATATTATTTATCTTAAGATTTCTAAGCATGAAGGGATCCAAAAGGTCATCTAGCCCAAGTCCTCATTTTAAAGGTGAGGAAACAGCCTTCCCAATTGATTGCTGCTACGTGATGGGACCACAGCAATGCTCTTTTATCCCTTTGTTCCCTCAGCATCCTCTCCTGAGAAGATGGGGGGCAGGAAAGCCAGCAGGACGCAATGCACAGACCACTATATTAAGAATCAGAACTTGGGATTTCCCTGTCACTGTCACAGGTACAACCAAGAAACTGTAGCTCAACCTTCCAGCTAGCTCTGTTTTCTGGTGTCCTATGCACCTGCTTAGAAGCTAAAATAAATTGCCTGATGATGTGGGAATGCAGCTGCACAAGTGGTGCAACTCTCCTAACGTGAGGGGGCGGGGCAAGTCAGATGGGACAAAGAATAACATTTCCGGCCCTCTGGGTGGTTTGTGCAGCGTCCAGCACATTTATGGTGGCAAAGGTTGTACTGAAATCCTACAACATTCTAAGGGGTATTTCCTGGGATGTTGTTGTGAAGGGACTATGATGCAGGCCCAGGGCCAGAGCATAACATTACAATGGCTCGGATTCATCTTCAGCCATTCAGCAGAATTCAATGAAAACCCAGAAATGAATCAACTTTTTATAGATAAGGAAACTGAGGCTGGAGGGTTAATTGACTTGTGCATGGTTGCAGAACTAGTAAGCGAAGGAAGGATTTCTATCACTCCTTCTACTGGACCATACTTCTCACATACATAATTAGAAACATTTTTTTAGCTCATTGATTTAGGAGATAGATATACATATAAGTGAGGGAAGGCTGTGCAAAGTCACCAGCCTCACTTTGTCCTCTGGAGCCATCTGGGTCCAGCGGTGAGATGTAGATCAGGACAACTGGAGATGGCCCTAGTTGCAGTGGGAGACCTTGGCCTTTTTAAGCTAAGGTCTTTAACAGGTCTCAGTTTGACTGAGGCAATGCCCATTCAGTGGTGTAGGCTAGGTAAGAAAGGAGGCAAAGAATGGCCTCTTTTACCTGATCAGGGAGGTGATACCATGACATGCAAGTGAATTGTATTTAAGTGACATCATGGTCATCTTCTATAGCGAAGGACAAAACCACCTCTGTGAATAGTAGGAGCTGCCCCACTGGGGACCCAACTGTAACTGGCCAGTTGGGCAACACAGCTCTTCTTTCCTTCCCTCCCTACTTCCTTTCTTCCTTTTCTTCCGGTGATCTGCCAAAAGGAATGGAAATTTTGATTGCTGAAACCTTCCAAGATATCTTAGATTTCTTTCTTAAGGACTATGCCTTAAACTCAAATCACTCTGGCTCTCATTGATTGGCCAGAAATTTGTCCCAGGCCAAGCCCCACTTGGTCACTGTTTGGGCCCTGATTGGCTCAAAGTGAATGTAAATAGCAGTTGTTTCTATTTTGGCCAGAAACCCCGAGGGTCTTTCCTTTCCAGGTTAATTTTTTTTGACTAGGCAAAAGAGGCCACTCTTTGCCTCCTTTCTTACCTAGCCTTAATCGCTGAATGGCATTGCCTCAGTCAAACTGAGACCTGTTAAAGACCTCAGCTTAAAAAGGCCAATTTGTCCCACTGTATCCAAGGCCATCTCCAGTTGTCCTGATCTACATCTGGCCACTAGAGCCAGATGGCTCCAGAGGACAAAGCGAGCCTGGTGACTTTACACAGCCCTGCCTCACTTAAATCCAATTCACTTGCATGTCATGGCATCACCTCCCTGATGTCATGGTCTTCTTCAAGAGCGAAAGAAAAACAACAAGAAAATATGCATACAAATATCTGTGTTTCCTAAACCTATATATATATATACACACATATATATATATATAATTATATAACATTCAGTGTTATATTTATGTGATACATGCCCCTTCCTATAAGTAGCCTTCCCAGATCCTTCTAATTATTATTGCTCTCTTACTCTTTGAGAAAGCTGGTGGCATACAGCAGAGGTGGCTCCCAAACCATAGTAAGGATCCTTGCAGGCTGCATATTGACTTGGTTGTAAAATATAATGTTATCTATGTTTTATTGTATTCATATTTATTTTAAGTAATTCCCAATTACATTTTAATTTGGTTTCCCCAAGGATGCCCCATGGGCTGCTTTTGACACCTATGGTAAGCAGAGAAGGTGTATTGGAGTTGGAGCCAGGAAGATCCCAGTTCACATCTGACCTCAGATATTTATTAATATAATAAATCTTGGAGGGGACATTTAGTGTGTTAAGATTCTCAGATCCCACAGGTATGACTGTCAGGTTTCACAGAATCTAGAGATGTAAATGTCTTTAAAATTTATTTAATCCAACTCATTCATTTGACAGATAAGGAAACTGAGGCTCATAAAGGGGAAGAGTCTTGTTCAACATCACACCTAGCAGTGCTGGGATCTGAACACTGCTCCTCTGACTCTATGAGCCCACCTGCCATTTGCACCCCATTCCCCCAGTGATGACAGTGCTTGCTAGTGGCCTTACATGTCTCTTCTCCCCCTTGTTTGCCCCAGGGCAGAACACCTGCCTGTACTCAGGTTGCACCTTTGATTACCTTCCTACCACAATCTTTGATCTCCCTATCTCCCACATGACAACAGCCAGAGAACTGAACAGCTCTCATCTTTTTCTACCAGTATGAACCTCAACCAACTGCTTCCTCCACAAACCCATCCCCCAATTCCCCTTCATGTAGTACTAGCCTTTTTGGCCATGCATGGGAAGAGAACTTCTAGCACATATTGGTTCTTATGCCCCAATAGAAGAGATTTACAGCACCAGAAGAGAAGGGGAAAACAATTACATAATTACCTTATTATATATTTAAAAGAAATAGCAAGTTGTACATAATAGATTCGCAGTTTCATGGACAATCACCTTTTTTTTTCTATTCCATATCATGGAAATGCTTATTTTATTTCTTAAGTTCAGAATAAAAAAATAATTAAAAGAAGATGAGAACTCATAAGGTTCTCTGGGCAAAATGGCCCCCAAATTACCCTAAAATTAAACCCAGGTCTAACTCCGGAGCTGTCCTTATAATAGCCTACACATATTTCAATGTTTACTTAGTCCTTTCCATACTTCTCCATCTCTCAGTTTTGTAACAGCCCCAGTGAGTGGGCATGCAGGTATTATGTTCATCTAACAGTAGATGGACTTAGTATCAGAAAGGTGGAATACTGGTCCATGGTCACATAACTAGCTGTGGTAGGTGGCAGGATTCCTTGGCCAGCCTCAGCTGAGACTAGAATCCAGACTTTATTTAATAGGAGTGCCTGGATCCACAGGGATTTAGTAATATCATGTCATCTCAGTGCAAACAAGGGCTGTAACTAGGAATTTGGGTGCCTTGGGAAAATCCATTCAATACTACCCCCACATAACCTTGTCATGGGACAGTCCACTCTTGTCAGGTAAAGTAAACAGGGGCAGTCTTCACAGAGGAAGAAGAGGAAACAAACTCTCTGCACATGAAGGGTTGGCTGTAGCAGTGGTGTCAAACTTAGACAGGGGTCAGAAGGATCCCTACTGGCTGCACGCTGACTTAAAAAAAAAAACCACATGTATATTATTAATGCTCTATTGTATTTTTCTTTATTTTGTTGAATATTTCCCAATTCTATTTTAATCTAGCTCTACCCCACTTGGAGTGTTGCCTCTGGGTTACCTCTAGAGAGGGAGTTGGCCACTTTGGGGGGGATCTAAGTGGCCAGTCTGAGTGGGAGTTGGAAAAGTGAGCCCTGAACATGTACTACATACAAAGTGCATTTGGGGTCTAAATCTCTGACTCTATGATATCATTTCAGCGTTTCAATAACCCTGGGACCTAAGGCCTAAAGGTATTAACACCCCTATTTAAAAAATATTTATATTATTTTTAACATGGGATAAAATGAGCATTTCCATAACACAGTGTAATAAAAAAAGATAATTGCGCATGAAACTGCAAATAAATTATGTACAACTTGCTATTCCTTTTAAATATATAATAAAGTTATCATGTAAATGTCTTTCCCCCCACAGCCCTGCCCTTGCCCTAGAGATGCAAAATCCTTCTATACATACTTCTATTTATCAGGTCTTTCTCTGGATGCAGATAGTGTCTTCCTTCATATATCCTTTGTAGTTAATTTGGGTATTCATAATAATCAAAATTATTTACACTCTCAAAATTATTACCGCCATTTTACCAAGAGGGGCTCAGTGATTTGCCCACGCTCACACAGCTCATACGTATCACACAGAGAATTGGAACAAAGGTATTTCTGACTGTAGGTACAGTGCGTCTACTTCCCCCCCCCCCCACTGCCTCCTTCGCTATCTCTTTATTATTTTTTTCATTTGTCCTTTCAGGCCCTGGACCATTGTCCTCTACTCTGTGATCTTTTCTCATATGGATGACCTTTTTCCATTTTCTTTTCTTATCATTTCAGCCTGAGTAGGAGCAAGATGAAGGTTGCCCCAACTTTTGTATTGTCTTACTTTCTTACCTTTCAAAGACCAAAGAGACAGCAAAAGTGGACAGATAAGCACCTTCTGTGGTCACAAGACTTGGGTTTGAATCCTGTCTTGGCAACTAGTACCTCTCTCAAATGAGATATTTATAAGGTGTTTGACACAGTGTTTGGCACATAGTAAGTACGATAAATACTAGTTATTATTATTATTGGTGTTTTCTGACTGTGGGTATTCATTGCCTGTTTTGTCTGAGCCTAAGGCTCCTAGTTTGTGAAATCTTGGATGACCTCTAAGGGCCCATGCAGCTCCAAAAATCTTTTAACTTATAAATAATTTAACTGTAAAATCCCATGCAGTACCCTGCCCCCTTCCTTCAGGGACTGGGGAATAAGTTAGGTTCCACAATTGTCCTCATCTAACCCACTCTAGGACCCTTTGGTTAGGGAAGTGCTTTGGTGCTAACCTAAATGTCCCTAATTTAAATTTTATGCTGCAAGTTAACCTTTAGAACAGAAGACAAAATTTCTTCTTTTTTTATCTTTTTCCCAATTACAGGTAAAAACAAATTTTAACACCTTAAAAATTTTTTTGAGTATCAAATTCTTTCCTTCCTTCCCACCCCTCCCCTCACATCGAAAAGGCAAACAATTTGATATGTAACTATATTTCCATATTAGTCATATTATTAAAGAAAATACAAAAAAACCCCCACAAAACACTAAAAAATAGTATGCTGCGATCTGCATTCGGCCTCCATCAGTTCTTTCTCTAGAGACGGATAGCATTTTTCATCATAAGTCCTTCAGAATTGTAGATGTGATTTCTAAAACTTGCAGTCAACTTCCTTCCAAGTTTAAATGAGCAGTTTAAGACATAGTTACCCTTGAATAAAAAACAGTAGAATTGAAAATGATAGTGCATTTCATCTTTATCTCTCTTCTCTTTTTTAATCTTTATTGGGCAATGTTCTGTATTGAAATCCTGAGCAGAGAATTTCACACCTGTTTAACGGCAGGTTAAACATCACTTTCCCACTCAGTACCAGCCAAAGGCACCCTCCATTAGTCGGAATTTAGGCCAATCCCATCCTGAAGAAGCAGCCTCCGTCACTACCATTCATCATCATTATGCTGAGCAGGCTCTTGGAGAAGTATCTTCCAGACGGAAGCCTTTCTGATAAGTGGCGTGTTCTGAGCCACAGAGTTTACACATCATGAAAATGAGACCATTTCAAAATAGGCCTTTTAACAGTTATAGCAAAACCTCATCCTATTTTTCCTTACCAAGGATTAAGGCTCTGTTAAGTGGAAAATGTCACTTGTGGTCATTAGCTTAAGCTCTCAGGGATGAGCACCCAGTCACAACAATAGCAACGACAACAATGAGCATTTACATATCCCTTGAAGGTTTGCAGAGGACCCTGCATGTATTATCTTATTTGGTGCTTACCACAATCCTGTGAGGTAGGTACTTCTATTAGTTTCCCCTATTTTATAGATGAGAAAACTGAGGTTATCTAATTTCCCTATGGTTATGCAGTTTACAAAAAAAAAGTATCTCAGGTAGAATTTGAACTTTAGTCTTTCTAACTCCAGGCCATCCCTCTAGCCACTATTTACTCAACAATCAAAGTGATCATTTCATCAGTTTCATCATATTACATAAATTGCACTTTTTTTAGCGTAATAATTATAGCTGATATTTATACGGCACTTCAGGCTAGGCACTGTGTTTAAGGTACTTCACAATTATCACATTTGGTCCTTCTAAACAACCCTGGGAGGTAGGTGCTATTATTATTCCTTTATTATTACTATGTACGTAATACATAATTATGTCCTATATTACCATTTTACAGATAAGGAAACTGAGGCAGGCAGATTAAGAGACTCGCCCAAGGTCACATGGCTACTAAGTATCTGAGGATGGACTTGAACTCAGGTCTTCTTGATTCCAGGCCCAGCACTCTATCCACTGCACCCTCTCGCTGCCTCTGTGACATGTTGCAGGGGCACACTGGGCCTCATCTCATTGTTGATGCCCTGCTGTTGAGGGGTTCTTTGATTCCTTCCCCCACCCCCTACCCCCCCATGCTATAATATTTCACTTTCTTAAGTTACAGGATCTGAATTCAAATTCAAACTGGGCTACCTATGACCGACCCTTTGGGCAAGTCCCATAATTTCTCTGGGCCTCAGTTTCCTTGTCTATAAAAGACAGATTTGGCCTAGAAGTCCTTTAAGATTCCTTCAAATTCTCCATCTGTGCTTTTAGGGCTCTCTCCAATCCTTTGTCACCTCTGGCTCACCCACCAGAGTCCCCAGGCTGGCTATGGTCCTCCCAGTTTCTTAACTTTTCCCCTGCCCTGATGCTTTTAAAGGACGCACACAAGCTTATTCTCTGAGGCAATTCTCTAGGGCTTTCTACAGCTAAAGATGACGGAGAAATTAACGGGGCCGCAACATCAAACAAAGGAGGAAAGCTGCAAAGTTGTTAAAGTCTGGGAGAAGCCCAATAGGAAGAGGGAATTCTAACCTCTTCGGCGCAAAGCCAACATGTTGAGCTGTGCTTGTTGCTGGCTTCTTTCACTGACTCATCTCTTGATTCTCCTTGGAAGTCAGCTTGGAAGAAAGCCCTCTGCCTTTCATGGTTATTGGCTGCGGGGTTTTCCCAGTACCCTACAATAAAAGTGTATAAGGAAGTCCCATCCCGGAGTGCTGCTTCTTTTCTAGGCTTCTCCCTGCTCCCAATCCCCCAGTTAAAAAAAAGCGGGAGGAGGAGTTGATTCACGGAAAATAGGATGACATCCCCTAATAAATAATAACAGCTAACATTTACATAGCACTTATTGTACGCCAGACATCGTGCTGAGTGCTTTACAAATGTCTCGTCTGATCTTCACAATAACCCTGAGAGGTAGGTCCTATTATTATCCCCATTTTACAGATGAGGAAATTGAGGCAAACAGGTTAAGTGACTTACCAGGGTCACACAGCCAGGAAATGTCTGAGACCTGATTTGAACTCAGGCCTTCCTGACAATAGGTCCAGCGCTCTATCCACTACATTATTCCATCCTGGAGATCATAAGATCATAGGACTTCGAATGGGCTTTAAAAAAATTTACCTCAATCCCCTTATTTCTACAGATAAACAAACTGAAACACAGGTTAAATGATATGGCTAAAATTGTAGCAGTATTCAAGCAAATAAGTATTTAATAAGTGGCACCTACTATGTGCCAGAAGATCTAGGATTCTCATTCTATCATCCTGATTATACAAATCTCCCGCCTCTTTCCTACTACAGCTGGTGGCACAACAGAATGACAGAACAAAGTACAGGTAGTTTTGCAAAATCCAGAGTGGCTTAATTTCTCTCCTTTTCCCTACCCTGCTGTAGTCCCAACATGTTCTGGCCCATGCCAGCTGTCACAATGGACCTCTGTGCAGTTATGGGAAGGGCCCTCTGCATAGCATCAGGTACCCAGGTGGGGCCAATGAGAGAGAACTCTGTGATGATGGCGATGAGTCACCCCAATGGCACAGAGCAGCCATTGTCCCATAACGGAGCACTCTTTCAGGCAGCAGTTCATATAAAGAAGACACACAAAAAGCAGAAACCAGCAGCCTGCTTGACTTTAGGGGACTCTCCCATGCCATCTGCAATGGAAGCCACTGAACAACTTTCTTGTCTTCTCTCCTCTAACTCTTGGAACAAACCTGGATTTTTGTTCTGTCTTGAATTGGGTTGACGTGGGCTAATGCAAGAAACAGGTGGTATCCAGTTTCACTCAGTAATTCTCTGATCCCTCTCCAGTTTAATTGACCCACTGCTCCTGAAAACACACACACACACACACACACACAGATGGTTTGTATGTCACACCTTTGCTCAGAAACCGACTCCCTCTTACCTTCAGGACAAAGTAACTCCTCCACAATCTGGCTCTGGCTGCAAATCTCTGCGTTACTTGCAAATCCACTGATGTCTAGTTAACTTGGTCTATTCCTGAATTATGGGCTTCTCAAATAGAATGTACACTCCTTAAGGAGACATATTTCATTTGTTATCTTTATATTCCCAGCACTCGCTGCAATGGCTGACACGTTCAGGTGCTTACCAAATGCTGGTTGAAAAAGGTACGCCCATCCCATCTCTCTGTTCATACTGTTGCCCTGACTGCTCTCTCTATTGAAACTATATCCATCCTTTAAAGTTCAGCTCAAGTCTCAACCTTTAACCGGAAGTAATCTCTCCCTCTCTCCTCTGAACTCCCTCAGCGTTTGCTGTCTCATTGGGCATTTAATTACATTTGTAATTTAACTTTTAAGAAATGTTAATCTTGCTACTTTCACTTGATTATTGTGAGGACCGGGATCACATTTTATTGCGTCCGTCCTACAGCAGGCAGGAGAGTGTTCTACCCGTAGTTGATACTCCAAAAGCAACTTGCTAAATGAGTGAAGGAGAGAACTTGGACACGTTCTCTAGTATCTTAGTTGGGACAAATAAGGCTTTCCTAAGGATACCAATTGGTCTAATAGAACTGTAAAAAAATTTGGTTTCAGGGCCCCTTGAAAACAAGTGAGATTTTCTCATCCATCCCCCATTCTGAAGTCCTTTTATGACAATAAACTCAAAGCTTGGGGAAGGTGTGTCATTTATTGAGGAATGTCTGGCTGACTAAGAGTATTGAACAACTTCATTCTCTTGACTTGAGTGCAGGCACCCATTTGTACACATGAACCCACCCACCATACACACTCTCAAGCACACAAACACACACACAGGAAATGGAGCACTCCAAGTAATACACCTGTCCCTGTTGCCATGACAACCTTTGCAGTCATAATTACAGCTGAACAAGTCCAAGTTTGTAAAGACTCTGGAGTATTCTCTTTCTGAGATCTGGGAAATCTCCTTGGACCCAAGAAGAGACTAAATCAGACTAAGAGACAATCAAAGTTTAGCTGAGGGATGATTCATCTCTCATTAATGATCCTAAAGTGGGAGCAGTCGGGAGAGGATCTGAGAGAAAGAGAAGAGAAAGCCATCAGACTGGCTCAGGCTGTCTTGGCTGCTGCTGGAGGGAAAGGCTTCTTTTATTCTGAGTGACTCACAGGGAAAGGGTCAGGTGGTCCACCGGGCACCACCTGGGCACTCTGTGGGAGGAAGGTGGCTCATGTACCTAGGGAAGGTCCTTCAGGCAGGTTCTCTTCCCAGGGACATGCAGCTACACGATTTAGCCAAGTGAGCTCTGTCTCACTGAGTGCAGGAAGTCTTCAGCTGAACTAAAGTTTCCACCATCACCTACTCAGACAACAACAATACATGTAATAAGGAGAATAGAAACTTGTTTCCTCTGTTTGTTCCCAATCAAGAAACAATGGTCTTTGTGATTATGAAGTCAGCTATGAAAGTCGTAAAAACTGAGCCACAGAAACACTCCAAGATGCAACGATGGTAGTTTCTATTTATCTGCAGGTTCAAGATGTTTCTAGTATGGAAAAGAGTCTAACAGGTCCATGCTTTTACAATCAGAAGTATTCCTTTAGGTTAGGGCTTTGTGAAGTTGGCCCTGGAGAGGCCTATAGGTCAGGTACTTTGATCCCCTCATCACAACTGACCTGTTGGGGACTCCTAGCCCTAGCTCACATATTCCCTGTCTTTTTAGTGTCAAACATGTTATGGACCCTTCCATGACAGAGGTGATAGTAGTTGTATTTTACTGTAGCACCTCCTCCAGGTTCACTTTCCCAGCTTGTGCTGGACCAGTAGCTTTGATTTCCCAAAAGGGGAATGACGACTGCTTCCCCTCAGGGTCCTAGGGATAACCTTGAATGCTTGTTGTGTCTTTCATTATTGCCCATGAGCCCCTATCAAGTGTGCTGCTTTGCAAAGATCAGCTACTAGAACCATTTGAACTTTTATCAAAGGGCGTTCACTGAAAAGGTATAGCACAAGCAGTAATTTCAAAACAATTGGCCAAAGTAGGAGGCAAACTCTCCTTACACAAACCCCAGGTCTTACACTAACCCCAGGGTTAGTGGGCTCAAGCTTGAGTCCAAGTGTAATGACATACACACGTAGGGATCATGTGGGTGTTCCTCCTGGCCTTAGATTAATTTTTTCCCTTCTCCCTTTTCTCCCTTCTTTGGAGTCCTCACCAAGGGACTGCTGCCACTATCAACTCCATTTACCTACTGGACTTCTGATGGCTATGAGGCATCTCTCTGTCTTACTGGTCACCTGCTCATTCACCTCACATAATAATCACTTGCCTAAGAAAAAGGAAAGAATCAACACAGAAGAAACAGGCTCCATGCATTCATGAACATGCAGAGGCTGGGTGGGAGACTGTTCTACCTAGTACCTCACAGAAGTCATGGTCTGACCTGCTGCCAAGAAGAAATAATATACCAAAGAGCTGTGGGGGAGCTGTATCAATTCTTTTGTATGAGAACTCAAGTTCTGGGGCTTAGTGCCTGCTGAATCATAGTCATTCCATCTTCTCAGCCACCCCCAAAGACTCCTGAGACTCCCGATGACCAAACAGCTTCAGCCCACAAGTTAGACTGGAATCACATGGGGCATGCTGAGCACGCTCTTCATAAGGACGAGGCCATCATTGGCCAACCCCCCCAATACATCAGTTATCCGTTGACTAAGAAAGGACGTGATGAAAAGACTTGGTGGATAGACTATAGAGTCATCCTAGATTCTTCCCCTGCCTCTCCAACCCCAAAGTTGACAAGCGTTCTCAATTCCACCTGGGCAACATCTCCAACATAAGTTGTTCTTCTCTCCTCTCACACAATGGATAAGGCCCTGGACTTGAAACTGGGGAGTCTTGGGTTTGAGTCCTACTTCAGAAATGGCTTCAGACGGCTGGACAAGTCAATTAACCAATCACTCAGTTTCCCTATTGGTAAAATGGGGATCATGGTAATAGCACCTGCCTTACCGGATTTTTATGGAAACCAAATAAAATGTGATAAAGTGCTACACAGTGCCAGCTATTATAATTTTAAACTAATTTGTACTTTAAACAGACATCTCTTCAACGCAGCAGAATGTAAATATATCTAAAAATGGAAGAGTAAAATTTGCAAAACATATTATTCAGTTGAATCCCAGGGAGAGAGATTGAACTTGTGATCCTTCCCCAATAAAAGGATCTGTTCTGTGTAGTTTTGGTTCAGGCAAAGGGTCACACTTGAGGACCTAGAGGGCCACATGTGGCCTCAAGGCCACAGGTTCCCCACCCCTGGCTCTAACTAAAACATTAAATGGAGAAGTGATTCACCCAGAGCCTGTCAGATGTGAGATGTGAACCCAGGTCTTCCTGGCTTTGAAGCCAGTTTTGTAGTCAATACCAGTGGTACTAAACTCAAACAGAAATGGGGCCTCTAAACCATAAGCATCCCTGCTGGCCACACATTCACTTAGAAAACTGCATAGCAACTATCTATGCTTTACTGTATTTTCAATTTATGTTGTGAAATATCCCTCAATTACATTTTAATCTAGTTGAGGCACTAGGGAATGTTGCAGGCCCAGTGTGTTTAACTCTTCAACTCTCCATGGTTCTAATGATCAGCAAGAGATTCTTGGAGATTATGACCCAATGCAAAGAAATTAATCTCATGTGGCGTAATTTCAGGCACTAGCATAGGCATTCAGGGGAGATATTTTTAGACAAGGGAACTTCCAAGAGCCCCTCAAGCCATGCTGGGAATGATTAAACTGGATGTCCTGCAGGCATCTCAAACTAAACATGTCAAAAACGGAACTCATTATTTTTTCCTCAAAACCCACCCTCTTTCAAACTTCCCTGTTTGTGCTAAAGGCACCACCATCCTTATAAGTCACCCAGATTTGAAATCTCACTATTATCCCTGACTCCACATTCTTCCTCATCCCACATATTCAATCACTTGACACATCTTTGCTGTTTCTACCTTCACAAATCTCCCACCATCCACACATCCCTTACCTACAGGGCCTACCACTCCATTCCAATTCAGGTCATTTGCCCTTCTGGAATTGGAATCAGGAAGATGTGAGTTCAAATCTGGCACCAGATATTTAACTGGCTGTGTGACCCCAGGCAAGTCACTTAAGCTGTTTGCCTCAGTTTTCTCAATAGTGAAAAGGGGATAATATTAACACCTACCTTCCATGGTTGTTATGAGGATTAAATATTTGTAAAAACCTCTTAGCACAGTGCCAGGCACATAAGGAGGCGACATATAAATACTTATACTCTTCTCTCCCTTAATCAGACAATTCTAATAACCTAACTGGTGTCCCCACTGCAAATCTCTCCGCACTCTAATCCATCCATAATGATTTTATGAAATCATAGGTCTGATCATGTTATTTCCTCTACTGGGTGAACTCATTGGTTCCTTATTACTCTTAATACTGTAATAAGTATCACCTATCAACTCCTCCAGCTTTTAAGGACTCCACAACCTGGCCTCATCCTAGCTTTTCTGCCTCATTCCCACCCTTCCCAGACAAATTGGACACCTCTTTGCTCCTTGTCAGAGTGGGCACTCAGCATTTCTGGCTCTCCCCTCATGCCTGGAATGAACTGCCTGAGGGACTCTGGGCCAGGTGGGGATGGAAGCAGATTCAAAGAAATAACTTTCTTAAGTTTCTTGAATTGACAAAGATCATAGGGATTGTAGATGTAAATACTGAAAAGGCTGTCAGAGGTCTTTTAGCCCAAACTGGCTTTTATGAGAGTTTTATAAGCTCAAGAATGTGATCTCAAGGTATTTTAATTTGGTTTTGGAGCAGGAAAACAGCCAACCTTTTGAGGATTGTTGTTACTTAAAATAAAGACTTGCTCAATGATCAATCCAGTTTTATGATGACTAACAGCTGAAGGGATTTTCATAGATGAGCTAATACCTAAACTCAATCTTCAAAGGAAGAGATAAGGACCCCGCACATCGGGCAAAAGGGTGAAGATGTAGGAAGAGGGAGAATTTGGGGAAGAGCAGCCCATTCTGGAAATAAGATTGGAAGAAGAGGAAGGAGTCATATTGAGATGGACATTAAATGCCACAATGAAAACTTAACATTTTATTTTAGATACAGGAACAAGGTAGTGACATGGTCAGGTCTATGCCTAAAGAAAAGTTAAGTTTGGCTGGATTGATCAAGGGAGAGACTGGGGGCAGGAGGCTATTATAGTAATCCAGGTGAGAGGTGATGAGGGCCAAAACTAGGGTGGTAGTTGTCCAAGAGAGAAGAGGATGGATGTATAGATGTCACACAGGCGAGATCAACAAGACTCAACAACTTACTGGATCATTTGAAGAGTGGCTGGCACATAGTAGGTCCTTACTTAATGTTTATTGATTGACTGACTGACAATTCCTGGAGTCGGTGTATAACTTTAGGAGATGCACAAAACTGTATAGTTAAAAACCACATCTTTATTTTCACTAACATTTGGTTTCCTTTGTAATCCTACATATTTTATTTTACGTATGCAAAAACATCATTCTGAAAAGCTGTCCCATAGGTTTCTTACCACCCCACCAAAGAGATCCAAGACACTAAAAAGATTCCCTATCTCTGCTCTAAGGATACCAACTTTTTTGCACAAATGCTTTAATAATGCCAACAAGAGATGGCAGAAGAAAGGAAGACTATCCCAAGACAATTTTGTTCTGTCAACTTTCAATGTAAAACTGACAATCTTTGGAAGGTCAGCTAAAACTGCCGAGGACAGAGCTAACACACACATATGCACGTGTGCATAACTATACAGATGGCCAACTCCATCAAATCTCCATCGTCCATCTCTTCTAATCTAATGATACCAATGTTGTCAGCAGGCTGTCCCATGCCCCAGCAACGTGTATCCTAAGCCTGTCCACTCTTTGCTTTTCCGCACAAACTCTACACAAACCCCTAGCACCTTATGCTTCGGATGTTTTGAGACTCTTTTCCCTGTGTCCAAACTTGCCTGTTCCATAACACATCCTCCCAAGGCCTCTGTCTCTTAGAGTATGGAACAGCTAGCTCATCGTAAGAGTTCAATCTGTACCAACATCCATGGAAGGGGGAAAGGGGGTATAAATGTATTGTCAGTTCTAGATAATGTGGGCTGAGCATCATTCTGAAGACAAAACCACAACCTCAAGAAGTAACTCAAACTAAAGATCACCAGTGATGGGGAATTAATTCCCTTCTTGCTGAGGCAGCCCATCAACTTGTTAGAGTTAAAAGAAGGTTTTTCCTCATATTGAGCCCCAATCTGCCTCTTTGGCTTCCCCTCACTGAATTCTTAGGCCAAGTAGAACGAATCTCACCCCTGTCTAGAGAGTCTGAGCTGGAAGGGAGCTTATCTGGTCCAAACCTGATCCCAGCAAGTATCCTCTCCATAAAAGCATTTTTGACAAGTGGCCATCCAGACTCTGACTGGAAGGAAAAACCCACTAGCGCCACATTCAACTCAGTCTCAACTTTTGGTCAGTGTTGTTCAGACCTTTCTAGTCCAGAGATCACTCTCTTCAAGCAGACAAGACAGAAGGAAAAGGAAGGTTGAGAAGCTAGCCCTCTGTAATCTATGGTCATTGTCCCATTCTTACAGAGCAAGCAGCCTTGTCCTTGCTGTGATCCTTCTTCCCCTCCCCCTAGAGCTGTAGCCTCTCTCCTAATATTTTGTCGAGTATTTTGCCTCAATATTTATTTCAAATTATTGGTTTGCTTTGTGTCTATCTGGTTTAGGTAGCAAGACCCTATTTATATTATAGAAGGATCTCGGTAACATCCCTTCTTTATTCTGTAAACAGTTTATATGATATTGATATTGTTTTTTAATATGCAATCAATCAATAAATATTTGTTGAGCTCCTACTGCGTACCAGGTACTGCGCTAAGTGCTGGAGATACAAAGAGGCAAAAGGCAATTCCTGACCTCAAGGAGCTCACAATCTAATGCATATTGGTAAGAATTCTTTTGTGAATCCTACAAGTCCTTTTTTGGGGGGGGATGGAGGGGAAGAGTAGTTTATTTATGGCTTATTCAATCATTTCTCTATTTTTTATTGTTAATCTCAGTAGTTTATATTTTTGTAAATATTCATCTATTCCACATCAGATTTGTTGGTACATAATTGGATAAAATAATTCAATGATTTGTCATTTTCATTTGTTGTGATTTCTCCTTTTTTAAAACTTTTTATTATAGGCAATTCGGTATTCATCTCTCTTTTAAAAATAGCTAGTAACTATTTTACTAGTTTTTTTTAAAGCTAGTGTTCTGAAGGGATACTTATCTCTTTTCCTCCTATAAAAATGTAAGCACTCTATCATTATGTAGCCCCTACTTGTTTAAACGGATTTACTTTTCTAGGTTTCTCTTGATTTCTGTGTTTGCATTTCAAAGCATCTACTCAGCTCTGGTTTTTTCATCAGGAAAACTTGACTGTCCTTTATTTCATTAAAGATCTATATTTTCCCATGTAGGATTATACTTAGTCTTTCAGGATATTATTCTTGATTGTAAAGCCTTTTGGAATGAAATATTTCAAGACTTCCTCTCTTTAATAATGGTAGCTGCCAAGTTTTTCATGGTCCTGAATGTAGTTTCTTGGTATTTACATCTTTCTATTTTGGTTGTACAGTATTCAGAAGCTCTGGAATACTGGCTATGACATTCCCAAAGAAAGATAGAAATAAAAACTCTCAGGAATGTGCAGGGATACCAATTATAAGGCAATTGAAAAAGAGGATGAGAACCTGATCTATCATGGGGTCAATGTGCAGGAAGAAGAGGAAAAAAAAATCAGTAAGACATGGCAACTGATTGGATGTAAACAACGTGACTCTTCCCCAAATAAAAGGTGACTCTGAGATTATGAACCACAGAGACCAGAATAATGGAGCTAATTCTCAACAGAAAGAGAGGGTTGAGAAAGACAGAAGGGTTTTAGGGAAAGCAAGCAAATTTGACTGGGAGCATCGTGGAGTTTGAGATGTTCAATAGGTAGTTGGTGACATGGATGGACCTAAGCCACAGCTCTGCCACTAACTTGCTGGGTGACCTCAGTCAGACAATTTTCCTTCTTTGGGTTCAGCTTCCTCATCTGTATAATGAGGTGGCTGGATGAAATTGTCTTCAAGCTTGGGGGTGAGAAACCTGCTTCAGGTACTTAACTAGTTGTTTGACCCTGGGAAAGTCACTCAATTCCTTCTCAGCCTCAGTTTCCTTATCTGTAAAATGGAGGTAAAATAACACCTACCTCACAGAGTTGTCATGAGGGTCAAATAAGATGTGCTTTTAAATGTAAATTAGTATGAAAAATACTTTACAAACATTATTAAAGCATATATAAATTCTAGGTATTATGCTAGCTTTAAAATCCTATCCTCAGATCTCTAAGTCCATTCAGTCTTTATCTTAAATAAAGCCCAACCTTCAACAAATGTATCCTTTCCTGTTAAAAACATCAACATCTTTCATAGCTTGTATCTTTGACAGTCCATGTGTCTGGAAATAAAGAAATAATACCTCTTGGTAATACCTCTTGGATGTCATCTTCCAGTAAGATGTGGAATTCACTGTGGCTTAACGTGCATGCATGAAATCTGCTTATGCTACAAACTACTGGATCAAGGCTGCCATTGGGACCGTCGGTGACTTGGGTAATGATGCCATGGTTCCAAATAACTTGAGTGCCCATCAATTCCCAAGCTAAGCAGCACCTTCCTGTCCCTTTTCAATCACAGAGGCCCTCTGTCAAGGCTTATATGGTATGCTTTGGTTCAATTTCACTCCCCTTCCTAAACTTCCTGGCTCTGAATACAGGTGTGGTTTGTTTTAAGCAAAACAGAAGATGGAAATCTGCATTTTAAGAAATGTTAATTAGGAAATGATTATTTATTTCATGAAAGGCTTTATACAGGCAGTGTGGCATATAGATTCTGAGTCAGATGATCCTGGGTTCAAATACTGGCTCAGCCATTATTCTTCCTATCATTGTGAGAGGAATTTACTTAGCATTGGATTTTTTACCTACAAAGAAGGAATATGGACTGGGTTTCGAACATCATTAGATGTTTTTGCCATTATATTCCACCTCAGTACAATGGGAAGAACAGATCAAACCATTTACTACCTATGTGACCTTGGATGCATCACTCAGGATCAGAGCTTTAGAGCAAGACGGGATCACTATGGTCTTCTGGCCCAAACATCACATTTTATGGGTGAAGTCCCCAAGAGGTGAAGAGACTAATCTTTCTGGCTAAAACTACTTGGAAAAGTCTGGTTCCTCTACTGTTTCTCCCTTGATTCTAAAGCCTCTGCAATCCAGCTTCCTAGCTCATCATTCAACAGAAACTGCTCTCTACAACTGATGATCTCGATTACCACATTTAAGATCTTTGCTCAAAAACAAAAGAAAACAAAACAAAAAAAGGAGCAGCTAGGTGGCGCAGTGAATAGAGCACCAGCCCTGGAGTCAGGAGGACCTGAGTTCCAATCTAGTGTCGGACACATAACACTTACTAGCTGTGTGACCCTGAACAAGTCACTTAACCCCACTGCCTAGCCAAAAAAAAAAAGGGGGGGGGAGAAAAAAAGATCTTTGCTCAAACCTCATCCTTCTTGACCTCATTGCGGCCTGCCAATCACCCCCTTGTCCTGGATACCCTCTCTTCTTTAGGTTTTCATGGCATTGTTCTCTCTGGTTCTTCTGCCAGATTGCTTCTTCTGAGTCTCCATGTTAGATCTTCATCCAGATCATACCGAGTAACCCAGGCATCCAATGAGGCCCTGTCCTGGGCCCTCTTCTCTTTTCCCTCTGTACTACCTCGCCTCACAATTTCAACAGCTCCCATAGACACATTTACCATTTCTATTCAAGAGAATTCTCAGATCTAATTATCCAGCTCTGAACACCTGTCTCACATCACCACCTTCCTTTGGAGATCTTGAACTGCATGTTCCATGGGCATCTCAAACTGAATGTGTTGACACTACAACTCTTCATCCTTCTCCCCCTGCTCTGAACCACCTCTTTTCTCAATTTGCTGTTACTGCTGAGGCACTATCAGTCTTCTAGTCACCCAGTCGCCACCCTGGTGCAGTCAACCCCCATCACCTCTCACCTGGACTGCTGGAATAGCCCTAACTTGGTTTCCTCACCCCAAGCCTTTACCCACTGCAATCTATAGCGCTCTCAACTGTCCAAGTGAATTTCCTTAAGTATAGGTCTTCGATATCACGCCCACTTAATAAAATCCTGTATTTGGATTTAAAAATTCTTCACACTTTGGCCCCATCCTGCCTTTCTTGTCTTCTACTTGACTACCCCTTCACGTACTCTATAGTTGATTGCCACTGGCCGCCTTGCTGCTTCTCACATAGGACATATTTCCCTGGCTCCATGAATATTCAATAACTCGCCTCCATGGTTGGCATTCTCTTCCTCCTCAGCTCTGCCTCTTGGTTTCCTTCAGCACTCAGCTCCAATGCCACCTTCTATGCCTTCGCTAGTCCTCCGCTTTCCTATCCTCCCACTGTTGGTCATAGTTCAGTACATCAATCACTGCTCGGGTAATAACGATAATGATAGCTGGCCATTTAGGTAGCACTATGATAACAGTAATAGCTCTTACACAGTGCTTTAAGGTTATGCAAAGCACTTTGCATGTATTACTTCATTTGATCTTCCTAACTACCTTGGGAGGTCAGTGCTATTGTTACCCCAGTTTTGCAAATGAGGAAACTGAGGCAGACAGGTTAAGTGACTTGCCCAGGGTCAGAGTTAGTGTCTGAGGGTCTGAGACAGGATTTTGACTGAGATCTTCTATTCCCTTCGCCAGTTTAAGACTTACAAAACACTTCACACAGATTATTTAGTTCGATCCTCATAACATCTTGTGAGAGGTACTACTGTTTTTTCCATTTTACAGATGAGGAAACTAAAGTGACTTGCCACAGGGTCACACAGGAAGGAAGCAGCTGAGGCACAATTGTAACTCAGGGCTTCACAAGGCAAAATCTAGCACTCTATTCAGTGCTATCACCTAGCTGCTTAGACAGTCAATCCTGCCCAGATTCTGAGGTACCACCAGTCAAAAGAGATGCTGACAGGAGAGATTCAAGAGGCAGGCCCAGGTCCAACCACTGTAGTGTGCAGTCTCCTTTTCTCCTGTTCCCACCCGCTGACCCGAATTCATCAATTGACATCTTTTGTGAGTCTCAGTTTCCTCATTTGTAAAATTTGGAGGTTGGCCTAGATGGACTTTATAGTCTCTTCTACCTGTAGAGCCATGATCCTATACCTGGAAAAGGGAAAGTGTGGCCTTGATTTTTGAAAGAGAAGAGAGGTTCTCAACTATAGATTATTGAGTCTGATTAAGCTGAACTCTTGAGAAAATCCTCGAAGAGATTATTAAAGAGATGTTTAATAACATGTCGCAAATGAAGCGGTGATGAGCACTTCCACGAGACAGTCCTTGCCCTAATGGAACTGACAGCTAACCTAAGCACCAACATGGCTTCATCAAGAACAGGTCTTGCTAGGCTTACCTCATTCCTTTTCTAACAGTTATTAAATGGGTAAAACAAGGAAAATGTGGTAGATGTAGTTTGACATATGCTAGGCACAACATTTGATAAACTATCTCATACTGTTTTTTGTAGAAAAGGAGATGTGGACTGGAGGAAAAGCTGGGGCCAGAGCCCAGATATACTAATTCCCATTTCTGGGCATCTGTATATCCAACCATGCATGATGACTTTGATAAGGTAAGCCTTGGGCAAGAGGAATCTCATTTCAGCAGCTCCTCTGCCGTTCCCAGAGGCCATGTAGGAAGAGGTGCCTAGTCTCATTACACTTCTTCAAAAAGGATTTTTTCCATTGCCCAAAGGGCATTTGTTTTCAACACATCTCTCCAAACAGCCTTTGACCCACTTAAATTCCTACAGGCAGGCACTTCTTGATGACAGGCACAAGATCTACAAGCTCTTTGCCAGGCTATTGGCAATTTTCATTCCTACCTGTGGGAGAAATATAGCCTTCAGGAACCTGACTCTGGATGGACCACGAATGATGCATGCTCCCTGTCATTGGGAGTAGAGAAGATAGGCCATAAAGTGAATGTGTACCTGGAATTCACATGGACTGAGTGATGCTGGTTGAAGCTTAGTGCTAATGAGGCCAAGGTCAGGAGTTCTGTCCCTGCATGGACCTGTTAACTTTATTCCATTTTGTGATCACAGTTGATACCTCTAACCCCAACCAGCCATCTCACAGCTACATGCCACAGGCCTCAAGTAATACTTAAGTAAATGTTCAAAAGGGCTCAGTGTAAACCCACCCCTATGAGGAGAGGGATACAGAGGGTGGAGAGGAACATTTGTTAATCACCTACTATGTCACTGAGCTAAACATTTTACAAATATTATCTCATCTGATCCTCACAATAACCCTGGGACTAGAGAAAGAACTCAAAAAAATATACCTTTCCTCCTACTCCCCACCTCCGAGTACTTCACAAGGTAAAAGATATGAAACCCTCAGCAAATAATGAAACGCTAAACAAATGTAAGCTATCATTATTAAATCATTTTTAACTGGTGGGTCAGTCTTGTTGGAGACCATAGTCATCATAAGACCTAGACCAAAGGTTCTTCACTTAGGGGCTATTAACTTATTTAAAAGATGCTGATAACTGTATTTTAATCTAACTGGTTTCCTTTGCAATCCTATGTATTTTATCTATTAAAAGTTATTCCCAGGGGAGTTCAATAGGTTTCATCAGAATGACACACAAAAAAGATAAGAATCCCTGATGCAGTCCATTTGCCCAGAGCTGTAACTAAGAATTTTTGAACCCAGGGCAAGTATCCATAACATGCCTGCTCCAAGCTTCAAGGAAACTATGCCTCAGGTGGGAGAGTCAAGGGGAAGGTGTGGAAAGGAGTTCACATCGGCTCTCATTTAAGTCTTCCCACTTTCCACAATATAACAATAACAATGACATCAATAACATTGGACATTAGATGATCAATAACACGCTGTCAGTATACATCCTTTAAATTTATTGCCCAAGAGCCCAGTCGCAGTCATCCTGCCCGAGTTATGGCACTGCACTTTCCTCAATATACAGATTAGGAAACTGAGGCCCAGATATAATTTATCAATGGTTACACAAGTAATAAGTAGAAAATCTGAGTTTTAAACTTAAGCCCTCTGATAAATAAGTCCAATGTCCTTGTTACTGCATTATGGTTTCTACAGGAAAGGCTGTGAATACTACAACCTTTCTCTGGGAAATCTAGTCTCTATTTCTACAGCTCCTGAGGTCAGTCCCTGAGGGAGTAGTTATTTTTATTTTTCCCTTTGGGCTTTCCCCAGGAGTAACCCAGGAGGGTTACTGCAGCAATTCTCTTGCTCTAGGCCAGTGACTTTGGTGAAAATGGATGGGCTTTTGTCTGCCAAGGGAGGGGAAAATGGTACCGTCTACGCTAACAAAAAATCGGATGAAAAAAGGACAAACAAAAGCTCCAGGCACATAGCTAGAGGAATTGATGACCTTGTCCAAGAGCCAATTAACCGATTTCTGTTTTCAAACAAAACCACTTGCATTCATTAACTCACCAGATGTTGTTTGGTATTTCTCTCCCTGACCACCTATTTATTTATTTATTGACTGTTCCCCAGAAATGGCAGCCTTCCATTGGCACCAAGCCTCTGCTAACCTCCCAGCCCTCAAATCATTGGGACCAGTGTTTTGGCATTAAGTTGCTCGTAGCTAGATGTTGGCTGTCTTCTGCAGAAAGTCTGCCTTCTCAATTAGTTCCTTTACTATTAATTGTCCACGTGATTTTTTTAAAGGGGGGTATTAATGGAAGGCACATCACTTGTTTTAAGTGATCTACTGACTCTTGAACACAGAACCTACTGCCTATCTGCCTCACACAGTACAGCTATCTCCTGGCAGCAACTCAGAGGGAAGAGATATCAGTCTCCTGATCCGGTCGTGTTCCTTATTCTCACCACCACCTACAAACACATCTTTCCTTGGCGTCAAGCAAGGCAAGGGATTTGTCACTGAGAAGAAGACCAGACAAATTCTTTCTAGACTTCACTGGTCCGAAGATTGATAGCAATCCTTATTTAAGAGTAAGTGCAATGTGGTAAATCACTGAAATTCATCCTGGCAATCGAGTCCCTCCCTCATGTGCCAAATGTAGTTTGGTGGATGATGGCTCTCCTTTCCCAGTTTCTCTGGGTAGTGACTAGTGATTACCTTCTCAATCTAAATTAGATGCTCCCAGTGGGATCACTGCTCTGTGGATGGAGCCTAGGATTTATGGATTCAAATTCATCAAGAGTTTGTTAAGTGGCTTCCATATGGTCAGACCTTAGGTATGCCAAGCACTAGGTGCACACAAAGACAGAGTGTATATTCAGCCCGACTCTGTCTATTCTCATTGGTGTCTGGCTCTTGTAGTGCTACTCAGGGAATCAGAGACCACAGAAGTGAAAGGAAACTCACTCAAAGACCATCGAATTTTAGATCTAGAGCTCAAAGGGGTCCCAAGAGGCCCATCTAGTCTTCCCACTTTACAGATAAGGAAACTGAAGCCCAGGGAGGTGAGTCTATCTACTTGTCACACAGGAAGTGACGCAGGGAATAATGCAGGCACTAGAGATAACTACATGTACAGATGGAAAGGTCTGGTTACCTGATAACTGAATTTCTCAAAGAGCTGGCAGAGAGAATCCAGTTCCCTGTACTCTATATGAACCGCACCCAGTGCACCACTGTGCGCCCAGTGGGTGCATGGCAAAGGCTAGTCAGTGTTTAAGAAAATGCCCCACCTTGAGGTACAGATGTGTGTAATTGTAAACACATGCGTGTTTAATTAAGCAATAGAAGGCAAACACAAAGACTGGGAGTTTGGATTCCTGGCTGTGAGACAAGCATGAGACAAGTATAGCTCAAGGGAAATCACCTGGATTCTCATTAGTTCCATTTTATCAGGTGTAGAATGGCAAGGTTCACCATGGCTCCTGCAGTAGAATCAGAAATCAGAACTATAAGGGTCCTTTGAGAGGACATCCAGGCCAAACCCTTCATTTTATAGATATGGAACCTAAGGCTCAGGGAGGTTAAAGTGACTTAACCATTAACATTGGCTCAGCTATGCCTGAAAGTGGGGCACTTCTTGTGTGGTTGAGATGGATGGACTGTGTGGCCACCCATTTCCTTCTGCAGAATGGTCTGCTTTGACAAAGTCTTGCATTCAGTCAGAGCCTCCCTTATAGCCACCAACTTATCTTTCCTACCCTTGAGGAGGACATTTCAGAAAATTATAAATGCACAGTAGTAAACATCTACTTAAGAGAAATTTGGGATCGGAACCAATCAATCAATAAGTATTTATTAAGCATCTAACCTATTACATCAGCTTACTGACGTGGTAATGCAAATTAATGTGGACAAAGTGTAATTAAAATTATTGACATACGATAATCCTCAAAACACTTTTAAAGATATAAGGTGTCCCCTTTTTTGCCACAATTATTTTATATATCATCAGTTCATAATTATTGCCACAATTTCCCACAATTATTTTATATATCATCAGTTCATCATTGAGTTCATAAGACTCTGACACTCACTCCAGCGGGTGTGCTGGTAAATGTTTAACAAGTGTCTCTCTGAAAAAATGTATATACATCACACTTCCAAGTTTATTCTTCATTATTAAAGTTTCCTCCATCACTTTCTTAAGTCTATATAATCAACAAAACAATAAATCAAGCTCAGGAGCAAAAGCTCACACTGAAAATTTAACAACTGGCCCTCACAAACTAGTTCAAGTTGTCTCTAGCACACCCCTGCTATCACAGTGGCTATTATTGTTTGACAAAGAGCCCATTTTTCCAAGTCTAACTTTGATTATACCATATGGGTTTTCAATAGGGTTTAAACCAGGTGAGTTCCCAGGCCACTAAAGCATGCTTTTCTCTATGTCTTAGACAAATTTCTTGGTGTGAGGTCATTTACCAGTACCATTAGGGAAGTTCTGTAATTACAGAATATTCTGCTTCTCATATTTATCCAAGTTTGTCATTCTCCATAGGAATGAGACTTTAGACCCATTAGAAGTAAAAAATCTCCAGAATATTTTTGGTGGAGTGATGTTTTTACAATCTGATGAGGATGCCTATATCTTATATAGGCTGACTTATGTGGAAATCGAATGACAATGGTTTTGGTATAGCCTTGAATCGAGTTGGATGTCATCAGTAAATATTACCATTTCTCCTACTGCCCCTCAATTATTAGTACCTCAGTGTACTAATATCTTGCCAGGTAGAGCAAGCTGGTAGCTTTTTTTTTTTTAAACTAGTCTTCCAACTTCAGTAAGCCCACTGTGGAATAATCCACTCAAATTTGCCAGGTCCTGCTGAAGGTTTTTGCTTGAATTCTGAGGACTAATTAGCCTGTTTTCCAGCATTAGTTCATGATATTATTTTTTGTTTTCACCTGGACTTTGCTTTGTGCTTTGGTGAAATTATTCATTGCAGGCATTAATGATCCTTGAAATTCTTGATTTCCCCATACCAACAGCCACTGAAGTATCTTTAATAGTCATTGAAGTGTGCTCAACAGGCACAATTTTTGTACTCCTTAAATGTACATTTGTATATTCCCTTTAAATAACACCCATTCTCAAAAAACACAACTTAAAAATGCAATAGAAAGGAATAATAAAACACATGTACTGCATGAAATTTAGCAGTCCATCGACGATGAACTAACAATAGCTCAATCTCATTTCATCTGTCCCAAATAATGTATGTCTATCCTCCCTGCGATAAGAAACTAACAACAAATGAATATCCCTCTTTCCATACAAATGATATCATTGTTACACCTCAAGGGAAAATATTTGGCCTACTTCAGATGGTATGATTTTTTTCCCCTTTGGCTATCACAAAGATTGTCAAGGATGCAAAGGAGGCTTGTTCTAAGGTCTGTACAAATAAAGGAACTAGGCTTTGGCTTTGCTGCCCTGGGCAGTGTGGAAAATGCTCAGCATTTGGGCCAATCTCATTGGAACACCAATCATACAGAGATCCATTGGTGGGAAAGCTGTGGAAAAGTGGTGGTGGTGGTGGTGGTGCTGGTGGTGGGGTTAATAGACTAATAGAGGGTTTGTTTAGTCAAAAAAAAGTCAACATCATTAATGGAACATTGAAAGATCAATTATAGGGAAACCAGATATAAATTATTATAGCTGAATTTCTATGCTCCAGAACATGTGATCACAATCCCTACCCTTCCGCTAATTCTCCTAAGCTCTGTTGGCAGTGAGGCTTAGACACATTCAGAAAAAGGGACAAACACCTTCTGCATTTGGTATAATTGATATAGCAAACACTGAGGAAGCTACATTTTCCTCCCCAGTATCTGTGAATATGGAAAGACCTTCAGAGTATTTTTCACTTGTTTCAATTCAGTTCTAGCATTTATCAAGCAACTACTGTGTACAAGGTGCTAGAGATACAAAGATGAAAAATTACCATCTCTACCCTAAAAGTAGGAAATTGAATTCATGGAATATTGCTATAGGTACGGATAAGTATGATTTAAGTTAAGGAGATGATGGGTCCCTGGGGGAGGCCCCGGCTAGCACAGGAGGCCCATGACTGGGCAGGGTCCATGGTACAAACTGAACCCTCTCCTTTCCAGGAAAAGGAAATGGAGAGGTTCCAATGCAGATGAAATACTGGAACACAGCACAGAAAAACAAGCCACTATCAAGCACCAAGTAGACAGATCAAAGAACTGGTAAAAACTAAAATGGAGAGGTGGTGTTGAGGCAGTCACAGTGTCCAAACCAAATCCACAGGGTACAAGAGGAGGAGAGCAGAAGTTCAACGGCAGTGTCAGAATGGAGGTTGAGCTAGACAAAAAGCACGGGTTCTAGTTGTCACACGTAAGGGCCAGGTGGGGTCAAAATGATACGGCTTAGGCAGTACTTCTTAAACTGTGGTCGCAACCCTATATGGGGTTGTAAGTCACAGTTTCAGAAGTGCTGAAGGGGTCCCAAGTGGAAAAAGTTTAAGAAGCCGTGGCCTAGAGGAAAGAGCCTGGGATGTCATCTCATCACATTCATGCCCTAGAATTAGTAGAGGGCTTCAATAAATGGCATTCTACTCAAGGTTAGGACTCGGGATCTGTGGAGAGACCTCTATGAGGAAAAAACCTCAATGGGAAAGTATGGTGCCCATTGTCTCACTGATTCCACAGGGTAATGAAGAGGATGGCAGAACAGGGGGAACTTTCCAGTCTACTCTGTGGCTCTAGAAAAAAGATGGTAGACAGCTCACTGCTAGGTATAAAACTTACAGGTGTTCATGTGGCCCCTTGGGTGTGAGGGCCATTTAAAACTTTTGTTTCATAGGTTATGATGACCAGAAAAATTGGTCATTGGTTGGCCAAGTTCACTGATCTGCATCTCCATAGTTACTTAGGCAGTTACTAAGGTCCTTCCTGTAGCGTTTCTAGCATGGTAGAACCTTCGAGAGTTTATGCTGTACCTGCAAGAACACAGGACAACCTCCATGTCACAAAAATATATGGGAGTAGAACTTTATTGTGGATGCATACGGTTCCTTAAAAGTTTTGTCAGTGATAGCAGTCTGTTCATTAGCCTCCATGGTACCTACAGATCAGTTGATAAGGACATTTTAGGAGGCAGAAATCATGGAGAAGGTAACAACTGACCTTGTGTGAAATATACTCAATAGGTAGAATGGTTCCCAGGCAAGGGGATGCCTTGTATGAATACATGGAGGTGACAAAGCATGAAACTAGATTAAAGAACAGCTGGTAGTAAGGTTATGCAGGAACTGTGTATAAGGAATAGAGTCTGAAGATAAGGTAAATGGAAGGGGGAGGGGCATATGTTACTCTCACCCTTTACCCCTCCTAATCCACATGGTTGATCCTTAGTTAATCAACCAATCCTAGACCTTCAACCAAGGTATTATGAGACCAGGAAAATCATAAGAATTGTACAGTTAGCTACTCAGTAAATACGAATCATATTTTTGCTTTCCCAGTTCCAGGCTCAAAAAACCAACTGACCACAGGGTAACAGTATGTATCTAATTCTTTCGAGCTCAGGATTGAAAAGCTGGTTTAGTGTCAGACATCTGGGGTCATTTTCATCCCAAATAAAATCTACTTTAAAAAATTGAAACATCATCGGTTCTTGTCTACACTAATCAGCTTACTCTAAGGGCAGAATCTGGAAACCCAAACTCCTTCCAACCAAAAATAAAGTGGTGAAACACAGGGATTTGCTTAAGAAAAACACCTCTGACATCCACAGCTTTAGGGGTTAACCGAGAGAAATCATATCCCTAGGGGCAGTGGGTACAATAATCATAATAGATGACTTCATCTAGTACTACAAGATTGGCAAAAGTGCTTTATTTCATCCGACCCTCACAACAACCCTGTGAAATAAATAGTACAAGTATTGTTACCCCTATTTAACGGATGAATTCCTACTCAGAGGTCAAAGATTTAGCCCAAAGCCTTAATTTGTTTTTGTCTTTTAAAATTATGAATTTAAAACACTAAAGAATATTTCCTTACACAAAGAACACAAAAGAGGACTCTATATGAAATGTGAGTCTTTACATCATGGTCATTGGTTTCAAGGTATGTATAGTAAGTTGTTCAAAATTCTTTCAAGTGTCCTTGTCTATGCTTCCTTCTTAGTTTTTTTCGGGACATTTAAAAAAAATAGTTCAATAGTTCCCCCTGTTTTTTGGTATCACTATTGTTAATCCCTCCTCTCCTATGGATCCCTTCCTCCTAAATTAAAAACCAAAGGAGGAGGAAACTTTTGTCCTTTTGTAATAAACATAGTCAAGTTAGACAAACCCACACAGTAGCCAGGTCCAAAAACATCTCTTTGTGAACTGTGTGACCCTTACTTCTGGGTCAAGAGGAGGGCAATGTACATTCTTAAGTCTTTCAAAATAGGTTTACTTTATAATGTTGCAGTTGAAGTATACATGATTTTAGTCCTCCTCCCTTTACCATGTCAACTAGGATTTCTCTGAAATTTATAACTTCTTTATAATTATGATAATGTAATTTTAATACCTTTTGTTTTTATAATTTCTTACGGAACAGTAACATTGCATTATATTCACATACAATTTGCTCAGCCATTTCCTAATAGTCTAAGAGGCAACCCAAAGCACTTCCTTAGACTCTAGTGTTGGGTTTTTTTCCCTTTTTAATCTCTCCTTCAGGATCAGTAAGTTAATTTTTTCCCTTATTTATTCTGCTTTTGAGTGCCTCCTTTGACACCCAGCTATTGGTGTGTTTAACCTTCTCTGTGAGATCCATCTAATGCCCACTCCCCCCATCCCTTCCTCTTTGTTTGTATTCTCATGTACCCCAATGGGAAAATAACATCTGTTCCCTTCTCCTTTTTTCTACACTGGTGTATTCCTCCTACCCTCCTTCCCATTTTTCCTTTCAAACCTCAGAACAACTAATCTACATTCTGGGAAATCTGGTTTCTCTTATCTCCCTAGATGGCCTCACGGAAGACATTAAGGTTCTGAAGGAACACATTTCTTCTCCCACTTGGAATGTGAGCACTACATTCTCATATGGCTCCTTTCAAATTCCTCAAATAAATTTACCTTTCTAGCTTTCTCTTGTCTCTCATATTTGTATTTCAAAGTTCCTACTCAGTTCAGGATTTTTCATCGGAAATGCCTAAAAGTTCTTTATTTCATGCATTTTTTCCTTGTAGGGTTATGCTTAGCTTTGCATGCTGTTATTCTTGGTTGTTAGCCTATCTCTTGCCTCTGAGAATATTGAATTCCAAGAATTCCTTTTGTTTTTAGTAGGTAGGAAACTAACATTCATTAAGCATCTACTAGACACCAGGCACCATGCTAAGCACTCAACAAGTATTATCTTATTTGATCCTCACAACAACCATGGAAGTGGGTGCTGCTATTATCCCCTTTTATTCTATTCTATTCTTTTTTTTTTGGTGAGGCAATTGGGGTTAAGTGACTTGCCCAGGGTCACATAGCTAGTAAGTGTCAAGTGTCTGAGACCGCATTTGAACTCAGGTCCTTCTGACTCCAAGGCTAGAGCTCTATCCACTTTGCCACCTAGCTGCCTCTATTATTCCCTTTTAACAGATGAGTAAATAGAAAGAGGGTAAGTGGCTTTCCCAGGGTCACACAGCTAGTAAGTGTCTAACGCTGGATTTGAACTCAGGTCTTTCTGACTCTAGCCCTAGTGCTCTGTGCACCATGGTGTCACCTGGCTGCCAAGACTTGTGCAATTGCGACTGTGTATCTCGGATACTGGAAATATTTCTTTCTAGATACTTGCAATATTTTTTCTTTGATGCCAGAAAACTGGATTTGGGCTGTGACATTCCCAGGACTTGTCCTTCTGTGGTTTATGGAAGTGATCAGTGGATTCTTTCTGTCTTCACTTTGCCCAGGCTTTCTCTGGGGAGCCTTCTGCTTCAGTTGCAGGTGGCATTGTCTGGTTATGCTGGTGGTGGACCCCTTTCTTATTGCCCTGGGGCTTCTGACTGACTTTTGGTACAGTTACGGGTGGGAGAAAATACTTGCTATGTTTTCTTATTGGATATCTTCGTTGTTTGGTCTTGTGTAAACTTCAGGGTTTTTCTGGAGTAGGTATGGAGTTTTGCCTCCTCTCATCCCAAGTCCCACTCCAATATCCAAAAGGTAGTAAAGATCAAATCTGGGATTTGAACTTGAGTCCTGACTTCAAACCCTTTGCTATTTTCCTGGTAGCACCATTCTCCCATTCCACTTTTAAGAGGCAGGGTTTAGCTGGGATATTTACCCATATGTGGCTATGTCCTACAACACCCCCCACCAGCCCTCCCCCCGCTGGTTTGCACACTGTCACACTGTCTTCCTGTGTGTGGGGAAGGAACACTAGAACATTTGAAGCTGGTGAGGCCTGGGCTGCTCATCTGAGAAGATCTCTCTCAGGGCATACTTGAGAGCCCAAAGCAGATTTCAGTCTTGTTGCTTAATTTACCCCACTACTGGCTTCCAAGAGGTGGCTCCCTGTTAAACTTGTTTTGGACTTCATCCTACCATGGACTATACTATGTTAGGTATTTTCCAAATTAATTTTTTCTAATTTTTAAAGTAACATATATTGTTAGGTTTTTTTTCTTTTGTGGGTTTTTTTTTTTTGGCTAAGCAATGGGGTTTAGTGACTTGCCCAGGGTCACACAGCTAGTGTCAAGTGTCTGAGGTCAGATGTGAACTCAGGTCCTCCTGACTCCAGGGCCCAGTGCTCTATCCGCTGTATCACCTAGCTGCCTCTATTTTTAATTTTCAACATTCACTTCCATAAGCTTTTGAGTTTTAAATTTTCTCCCTCCCCTCCCCCTTCCCCAAGGCAGGGTGCAATCTGATAGAGGCTCTCTATACACATTCTTATTAAACATATTTTCACATTAGTCATGATGCAAAGAAGAATTAGAATGAATGGGCAGAACTACGAGAAAATAAACAAAACAAAACAAAAAGAAGAGAGAACAAACAGTGTGCTTCCATCTGCATTCAGACTCCACAGTTATTGTGAGTCTTTCGGAATTGTTTTAGATCACTGCATTGCTGAGAAGGGCTAAGTCTATCAAAGTCAATCATCACACAGTGTGGCTGCTACTGTGTATCACGTTCCCCTGGTTCTGCTCATTTTACTCAGCATCAGTTCATGTGAGTCTTTCCAGGTTTTTCTGAAGTCCACCTGCTCATCATTTCTTATGGAACCATAGTATTCCATTACATTCATAGATCATAACTTGTTCAGCCATTCTGCATCCCCTCAAATTCCAATTCTTTTCCATCACAAAAAGAGCTGCTATAAATGTTTTTGTACATGTGGGTCTTTTCCCCCTTTTTATGATCTCTTTGGGATACAGCCCTAGAAGTGGTATTGCTGGGTCAAAAGGTATGCACATTTTAATAGCCTTTTGGGCATAGTTCCAAATTGCTCTCCAGAATGGCTGGATCAGTTCACAACTCCACCACCAATGCATTAGTGTTCCAATTTTCCCACATCTTCCCCAGAATTTATAATTTTCCTGTTTTGTCATGTCAGTCAATCTGATAGGTGTGATGTGATACATAAGAGTTGATTTGATTTGCATTTCTCTAACCAATAGTGATTTAGAGCATTTTTTCATGATTACAGATAGCTTTAATTTCTTCATCTGAAAAGTTCCTGTTCATATCCTTTGACCATTTATCAATTGGGGAAAATTTTTTTTGATAGTTATGTAAACACACTGCCTGAATGTTATGTAAACAGTCCACTTAAATAAAATTTATGCTATTGATGGACAGCTAAGATTGGTGTAGAATGATCATTATGGTAGAAAGTAGGGACAGCTAGAAAAATGCCCTCCCCATCCCATCTATTGGGGCAATACCTATGCAGCCAAGTAACTCACCTGCTACTAACTCATGGAAGGGACTCTCATACTAAGGAAACCAGACTAGACAGCCTACCAGTAACTTCTGTGTCATGGATCTCTGGCAATTATTTTTAGAATTACAAAAAATATTTTACTGAAACAAAATTTACAGAAGTTTCTATACAAGCCATACAAAATGGTCACAAACTTTTCTTGAAGGGAAGTTTCTACACTTGACAGCAAAATCACAATATTAATGAGGGCTGTGATGTTAATGTTCCCATTTTTGTTTAAACAACCAAGTTTGTCCATCTACAAAGTCTAAAGGAGTTAGACTTGGCTAGACTATAGCTGGTTAGCTGCTTTAACCAATAGAATTAGCATCATTCCCAGAATGGAAAAAGAACCCACAAAACTGGAAGAAAAAAAAGACACACCCCTGCAGCTAACCTACAACTAGTTATCCCTTCCACATCATGGGGGTTAAGGATGCAGCATCCCTGAGATCTGGAAAATCCATGTAAAAATTTTTAGCCCTCCCTTCATACCAGAGAAGAAATCTGATTTTTTTCTTTTTCTTTTATAGGGTGTTTACAGTACCTTATTGTAAAATTTGGGTTAATTATTTGTTCATACATTCTGTGTCATCTGCTGGCCTTCACATGTCATCTGTTGCAAAACTCCCCAAAATTCCTATTAAATTACTTATGCCAACCCACAATACAGTGAAACCGTAATGGAGAAAGTCGCAAAGTGGAAGGGATAACTGTACTTTTCATTAACAGTGTGGATACTTAAACCATGAAGGAAAAAATGAATAAAAGCAGAGCTGGGCCACTGCTTTTAAACAATTTCACAGCAATCCTGATGATACTTCTAGCCTCTGCTTATGCATTACAACCATGAAATCAGTACAAGACAGAAATTCACTAATGTGCATTTAATCACCAAAGGACTCAATGGTCTAGGTTTTTATACTGTAATGTTTCTAAGACTGTGCCCATTAAATGCAAACAAGAAAGGCACAACAGGAGAACTGAAAAATGCACTTGAGGTTGAGATTGAATTTAAATATTATTGATGGTATCTAGCCTAGTCCCTGTTCTGGCTGTTTCTATGGCTTGGGCTTCATTGATCTTCCATTACTAGGCTACATCATTTGGTAATGGATGGCTTGGATTGGGAGTAGCACTGTGCAGCTCTGCAATGCTGGAGGACGATTTATTTGAGGAGCTGCCATTGGGTGTTCTTCTGGAAGAAATAGCTCCAAGTTTAAAAGTCCCTCCCTCAAAGGGGGAATCCTGTGGGCCTACAATGACCACACAAAAATAACTTGCATTGCTTCCATCTGTTTCTGCTTTTATCCCAGAAAATGTATCTTTCAGCAAATGCTGGGTTTCCTCAATAATCACGTGGGGCAGCCTGGCCCTCTTGTCTGATCCAGAATTCAGCCTCAGGGTCTTGTCTCTGATTTGGCAATCGTGATTATGCCTATGGACTCCTTCACCTATGGCGAAGGGAAGCCAACCATTACAGTTAGCTCCACTATGAAATGGAAGTGATTTATGAGAGCATTTTCTCTGGCTCTCCCCCATTCCTGAAACATTTTCTCCCTTCCACTCCACCTACTTCCTTAAAGGTTTCCTTAAAGTTCCAGCTAAAATCCCTTCTATAGGAAGCCTTTTTAAATTTCTCATAATTCCAGTATCTTCCCTCTATGAATGAGTTCCTATTTATCTTCTATATAGCTCATTTGTACGTATTTGCTTGTTTTCTCCTTTAGACTGAGCTCCTTCATGTCAGGGACTGTCTTTTGCCCTTTTTTAATTTCCCCAGCACTTAGCACAGTGCCCAGCACATAGTAGGCACTTAGATATTTATTATTTGCTGTTCTTTGATTGGCATTAATAAGCTGAGTAGGCTTCATGAGGAACTAATAGTACGGCTCCATAGTCAACATCCTATGACCTTTCCTTTAACCCCTCCTACCCCCTCCCCTGACCTTCCCTGGTTCAATGAGGCCCTTCTTAAGAGGGCCTCACATCTGAGTCACTGATGCAAACCTCTGATCTGGGAGCTTAGAAGCAGTGAACAATAGTTGCTCTATAGCCCTCACCAATCCCCAGGCTTGAAGACTTAAGTCTCAATCAGGGCTCATGATTTCAATAGGCCAAACTGCAGGTGATTCGTGATTGTTCAACATTAAATTCTGGCTATTGTACTATACCTTTGCATTAGTACAGCTGCATTTTTTTGGTGGTATGGTCCACAATCTAATGGAATCATGACAGTGATATTGAGGCCAGTGAGGTATGAGGAAAAATGTTTTGGCAAGCCCTAAGTATATTGACCTAAAACCTTTTTCAGGGCCCATGTGAATGTAGCTCAATCAATCCCATTAGGGCTATATTGCCGGGATCCCAAGATGTTCTTCTGCAGCTTGCGATACATAGGCCAGCTGAAAACACCTTTTGTTATAAAAGAGGAGAAAACTGGCTATTTACAACTTCACCTGAGAGAAAACTAACTTGGCCTTTTTAGCCCTCCCAGTTAAACAATCTGAGAGCCCTCTCCTTTTCACAACTTAATCATTTCCCTTGCCTGGTGTCGAAGAATAAAGGGAACAAAACTAACTTAGCAACTAACAAGGCAGAACAGCCCCAGGACTGTCTTTTTCCTAACAGAAGGGAGTTTCAGAGTCCTTTACTAACAGCAGAATAACCATTCCCCTTCTCTCCAGATAGTTGCCCTATATTTTACATGCAGTTTGTTTCCTCCAGCAGACTTCCATAGTATGTTCCAAAATGGGTCATCCCTTTTTTCCCAGTAAACATTTTCAAGTAAGTTGAAACATTCTATCAAAAGTTTTTTAAATGAGATGGAGCCAAGATGATGGAGAAAGGGCAGGGACTCACCTGAGCTCTCCCCCTTCTCTCCCAATATCTTTAAATATTGTCTCAAAAGAAATTCTAGAGCAGCAAAACCCACAAAATGACAGAGTGGAACAATTTTCCAGCCCAAGACAACTTAGAGAGTCAGCAGGAAAGGTTTATTGCACCAGGGTGAGAAAGGAGTACAATCTAGCGTAGACCCTGTCAGCACGGACTAGGCCCAGCAAAACAGGAGCAGGCCTCAGGGGTGACTGAAATCAGTGAAGGGGGTCAGAAAACTGGTCAGGCGAATACAAGGGTCTCTATGCTAGCATGAGAGGCAGGATTGTTACACTGCCCATACTTGGATCTGGGTGTCTCAGTCCCAGAGCAAGGAGCACGAGCACACCAGAGCTTTCAGCTGTAGTGGAATGGGGACCCTCCTCATAGTTCCTGGGCAGAAAAGAATGCTTGTGGTTGCTCACAGACCAGTGCACAGTACAGGAGAATAGTAAACACACTTCCTCCTTGGGATCATAGAAGAATTAGAACTAAAAACTTACAGGTCCCCAGAATTACCTCAGAAAACAGACGCACAAAAAAGGTGAAGACACCTGGGACGGTGTGCCTTCCAAACTGGAAGCAGAGCCCACGTTAGCACAGAGTTAAAAGTCAAGAGGTAGACTGGAAAAGTCAGCAACAACTGAAAAAAATTCTGACTATAGAGTTCCTGTAGTGACAAGGAAAATCAAAACACAAACTCAGAAGAAGACAACCAAGTCAAAATTCCTACATCCAAAGCCTTAAAGAAAAATATGAATGGTCTCAGGTCATGGATGAGCCCAAAAAAGATTTTAAAAATCAAGTAAGAGAAGTAAAGGAAAAATTGGGAAAAGAAACAAGAAGGATGTAAGAAAATTTAAAAAAAAGTCAACAGCTTTGTACAAAAAAGATTCAAGAAAACACCACCTGAAAAACAGAATAGGCTAAATGCTTAAAAAAAAAGAAAAGGGGGTACAAAAATCTAATCAAGAAAAGAATGCCTTGAAAAGCAAAATTGGCTAAATGGAAAAGCTAGTACAAAAGCTCATTGAAGAAAATAATTCCTTAAAAATCAGAATTGGCTAAACAATAAAACAAAATTTAAAAAATGAAAAAAAAAGAAGAAAATATAAATTATCTCATTGGAAAAACAACTGATTTGGAAAACAGATCCAGGAGAGGTAATTTAAGAATTACTGGACTACCTGAAAGCCATGATCAAAAAAAGAACCTCAGCATCATTTTTCAAGAAATTAAGGAAAACTGCCCTGATATTCTAGAACCAGAGGGTAAAACAGAAATAGAAAGAATCCACCAATCACCTCCTAAAACAAATCCCAAAACAAACTCCCAAGAATATTATAGCCAAATTCCAGAGCTCCCAGGTCAAGAAGAATATATTGTAAGCAGCCAAAAAAGAAATAATTCAAATATCATGGAGCCACAGTCAGGATAACACAAGATTTACCAGTTTCTACATTCAAGAATCAGAGAGCTTAGGATAAAACATTCCAGAGAGCAAAAGAGCCAGGATTACAATCAAGAATCACCTACACACAGCAAAACAGAGTATAATCCTTTAGGGAAAAATGGATATTCAATGAAATAGAGGACTTTCAAGCATTCTTGATGAAAAGACCAGAGCTGAATAGAAACTTTGACTTTCAAGTACAGGACTCAAAAGAAGCATACGAAGGTAAACAGAAAAGAGAAATCATTAAGGATTCAATAAGGTTAAACCGTTACATTACTTCATGGGAAATGATACTTCTAACTCCTAAAAATTTTCTCATTACTAGGGCAGTAAGGAGGAGAATATACATAGAGGGCATGGGTGTGAGTTTAATGTCATGGGATGATTATCTAAAAAAATTAAAAATTAGGGTGTGAGAAAGAAGTACACTGGGAGAAGGGGGAAAGGAGAAGCAGAACAGGGTACATTATCTGACATAAAAGAGGCCTAGAAGAGATTTTGCAGTGGAGGGGAAAATGGGGTAAGGAGGGTTGGGAGCACGTGAACCTTACTCTAATCAGAATTGGTTCAAAAAGGTAATACTATACATATTCAGTTGGGTAGAAATCTGTATTTTCTTCCTATTAATTTATCTATTTTTAGTTTTCAACATTCACTTCCCCAAGATTTTGAGTTCCAAATTTTCTCCCTATCTCTCCCCTCCCCCAACCCAAGACAGCATGCATTCTGAATACCCCTTCCCCTAATCTGCCCTCCCTTCTATCACCCCCACCCTTCTCTTATCCTCTTCCCCTTCTATTTTTCTGTAGGGCAGGATATATTTCTATGCCCCTTTGCCTGTGTATCTTATTTCCCAGTTGCATGTAAAAACAATTTTTAACATTCATTTTTAAAACTGAGTTCCATTAAATTCTCTCTCTTCTCCCCTCCCCATCTACCCTCATTGAGAAGACAAGCAATTTGATATAGATTACACGTGAGTAGTCATGCAAACACTTCCATAATAGTATGGCTAACTATATTTCCCTGACCCGTTTATTCTATTTTCTCCTTTGACCCTTGCCCCTCCTCAAAAGTGTTTGCTTCTGATTATCTCCTCCCCTAATTATTTTTATATTTTATAATTATTTTTATATTTTTCTTGAAGGCTTTTGATGTAGGAGCTTTGACTTTGTTGTCGTCTTCTGGTTGTATGTTTTGATCTTCTTTGTCACTGAAGTAAGATTCTATAGTCCCAAGTTTTTTCCCTCTCTTTGCTCATGTTCCCAGCCAATTACTTGAGTTATAAACGCTTTGTGAAGGTAGGGGTCTGCTTCCAGTGTGGAGAATGTACTGTCCCAAGCTTCAGGGGTTTTGTACAGCTGTTTTCAGAGATACTTCTAGGGACCTGTAAATTTTCAGTTCTTCCAAGGAGGTTTGATCAAAGGTGAGGTGTTTACTTCTTTCCTGGTCTGTGCTCTGTTCTGTGAGTGACCACAAGCACTCTTTTCTGCCTTGGAGGCAGAAAATTTTCCTTGTGAGGAAGATTCCGTCTCCACAATGCCACAAGCTACAGCTTGCCAGCACTCCTCCTTGCCCTAGGATCGCCACCCAGAACTGTGACCCAGATCCAAGCACAGGCAAAGCAAGAGATTCCTGCCTCAGCACCAGCAAAGAGATCCCTGCAAACCCCCTCTGATCAGCTACTTGATCCCCCCACCATCTGTGGGTGGAGAGCTCCAGAAGCAGTGGCTGCCACTGTGGCCACCACCCTGGAGCTGTGCTAGGATCAAGACCACACTTCTCTCTCAGCCAGGCCCAAAAGACCTTTCCCACTGACTTTCTAAGTTGTCTTTGTCATTTGTGGGTTGAGAAGTCTGGAAACCACCACAGCTCCCTGTGATTCAGTCTCCTGAGGCCTGCTGTCTTTGCCTGTGTGGCGCATGCCAAACTGCGCTCCTCTCCCAGCCTGGCCAACAGACTTTTCTTATCAACAGTCTAGGTTGTATTGGGTTGGAAATTTGTTTCACTCTGTCTTTTTGTGGGTTCTGCTGCTCTAGAATTTGTTTACAGTAATTTTTACAGGTTCTTGAAGGGGTTTGGGGGAGAGCTCAAGCAAGTCACTGCTTTTACTCCACCATCTTGGTTCTGCCTCAGAAATCTATCTTATCATACAGGCAAGTAGGAAGGGAAGGGGATAAGAAAAGGGAGTGGGGGAGCTGATAGAAGGGAGGGCAGTTTGGGAGAGGAGAAAGTCAGAAGCAAAAGAAAGAGAATGGACAGGGTGAAAAGAGAGAGAGAAAGAGTAAGATAAATGAGGAAAATAGGATGGAGGGAAATACATAGTGGGTAATCGTTACTGTGCAAAAGTTTTTACAGTAAGTTTCTCTGGTAAAGACCTCACTTCTCAAATATATACAAAACGGAGTCAAATTTATAGAACTAAGTACCATTCCTCAATTGATAAATGGTTAAAGGATACAAACAGTTTTCAGACAAAGCAATCAAAGCTATCTATAGTTACATGGAAAAAATGCTCTAAATCATTATTGATTAGGGAAATGCAAATTAAAACAACTCTGAGCTACCCTCACACACCTATCAGACTGGCTAATAAGACAGATAAGGAAAATGACAAATGTTGGAGGGGACATGGCAAAATTACAATACTAATGCACTGTTGATAAAGTTGTATACTGATTCATTCTAGAGAGCAGTTTGAAACTATGCCCAAAGGATTATAAAATCATGCATACCCTTTGACCAAGTAATACTACTACTCGGTCTATTTCTCAAGAGATAAAAAAACAAAAACAAAAATGAAAAGGACCTATATATACAAAAATATTCATAACAGCTCTTTTGGTGGCAAAGAATTGGAAATTGAGGGGATGGCCATCAATTAGAAAATGGCAGAACAAGTTGTTGTATATTATTGTGATGAAATACTATTTGTGCTATAAGAAATGACAAGTTAGGTGCTCTCAGAAAAACCTGGAAAGACTTAAATGAACTTATGCAAAGTGAAATGAGCAGAACCAGGAGTACAACGTACACAGTAACAGCAATATTGCATAATGACCTACTATGAATAACTTAGCTGTTCTTAGCAATACCAATGATCCAAGATAATTCTTAAAGACTTAAGGTGAAAGGTGCTGTTCAGCTTCAGAGAAAGAAGTGGTAGAGCCTCAACGCAGATCAAAGATACTTTTTCTTTAATTTTCTTACGGTCTTTTTTTTTGGGGGGGGGGTTCTTTCACAGCATAACTTACATGGAAATGATTTGCATGACTATGCATATATAACCTATGTCAAATTGCTTGCCTTCTTAACAGAGGAGACAGGAGAGGAAAGACAATTAATAACTCAAAAATTTTGGGGAAAATGTTAATGTTTTTATATGTAACTAGGAAAAAATACATTAATTTTTTCAAAAGTTTTAAAAATGTTCCATCAAAGTCCCTTCTCCAATATTTCACAGTGTTGGAGATGTTATAATAACCATAGTAATTACCAGTGGCATTGTAGTGACCCTGAGTTCTGAAAGCCAGCAGAGGTCAAACCATCAGGCCTATACCATGCTGCAAAGATTCTGGGTACAAGTCTAATGGAAATTTTTATATCTATTATCTGAGGCCCAACATAGGTAAGAGTGGGAAGGCTCATCCCACGGTTGTCTCCAGAGTAACACATTTTTCAGTTACAGTGGTTTTTGAAGCCACAGTTCACAGTGGCAAAGGGGGTGTGATCTGAACTGGTGGAACACACCGACACTGGTATTCATATTAACAAAAAACAGGCCTTCTAAAGTATGGAAAAAGTGATTTCTATGTGGTCTTTTTTTAAAGTAGGTTCTTACTTTAAGCCTAATGTAGTTGAAAAGAACAATAGATTTATAGTCAGAAAAAATGGTTGTGAATCCTGGCTTTGCTACTTAACCACCTATTGCCGCTGTAGACAACGTGTTTTGAACCCTGTGGGCCTCAGTTTCCTCATTTAGAACGTTTGGAAATTGCCCTTTAAGGTTAACTCATATGTTTTCTTCCAGTTTAAGATATGCTAGTTGTCCATAGTTTATCAAGACTACTTTGCACATCAAGGTTTATGGCTGGGGGATGGGGTACAGTTTCTTCCTCATGAAGACAAGTTAACCATGACAACCTTCCCTCACTGCTCCATCACACTACATCCTATGAGATTTCCACCTAAAGGCTCTTTTTTTTGCCTTGTCTCACTTTGCCTCCTGCCTTATCTTGATGCCCATTTATAGTAAATTAATTATTAGTAAAATTTTTAAAAACTTGATCACAGCCTAAAAGAGGAATGATTGGTTCTTGACAAAGTCTGGAACCTAAGAAGATCTGGTAAAGATATATTGTTCTAGTCTTTCAATCTAACCAAAAGGTCTGGAAAGCTGAAAAGTGGGTAGGGAAAAAACTATCAATGTCTACCTAAGCTACAACACATAGAAAGAATGGTAGTAGATGTGTCTAATAATTCACAAAGGACAAAACCTTTTAGAAAATGCCTATACTCAAATGTATGATTAAAAAGTCAACATCCCTTAGAGATTTTAATAAGGGGGAAATTTTGATTTCATTGGTATCACTTGGACTTGGTGACATGGTACCTATGATTGGAATATCTTAGATAAGTCTTATCTCATTCAAGAAACTGGAGAGAATAGACATGAGGTGGGGGTGGTACAGAAGGGCATTGTACTTCAAAAGAAAATTTGCTCACATGAGGAAATCTAGAAAAGGGGACAGAGCATGTTGGAAAAGTAAAACAGGACAAAAAAAGTAATGGAACTAGGATTCTTTAGCCTAAAAATGCCTTAGGGTGACCTATCAATAACAGGTCCTTACTTTCACTAGCTGAAATTCTACTTACTCTTCCTTCAAGGCCCATCTCTAATGCTATCTCTTCCATGTAATTTCCCAGCTAAGGAGGAGAGATCCTTCCTTCTGGATCTCTTCTCTATCCAAATCACTGCCTACAAGAACTTATGTACTCTCAGTCTAATGACTGTTAGCACTTTCAGGGTGGAGCTACGCACCATACTACATCTTGCTTTCACAGCATTCTGTAAAATGCTTTATACATTTAACTTATGTATTTGTTCTGATTTGTGATTCATTGATGTGGGTTAACTTCTGCTGTGCAAACTCCTTATACTGATGCAGATCATTTGAAGAGAATTAATTACCTAGAAGATTAAGAGGTTAAGTGACTTGCCCATGTCTTGTGTCTCCAGGCATACCTTGAATTAGGTCTTCCTAACTCCAAGTTCCCTCCCTCCCTCCCTATCTACTCTGCTGCCTGAAAACCTTGTAGAGGTTTAGTGTTGGACTGCATACAGATGGCTCTCAAAAACAAATGCTTTCCACCAAGGATAGAATAAGTAGCACTGAAATTGCATGGTTATGAATGAGAACTTTTTAACAGTGTGTGATTAAGCACAAGAACATGAAACCTGGATTACTAAGGGAATGCCTCTGTATGCTTATTAGTCCACCTTCAAGATAAAGGGATGGAGAATGGCCCTTTCTAGACCATTGATCAAGTAAGTTTTTTTCTTTTGTTATTTTCTTTTACATTTTAAAAATATTAAATGTTTATTAATTTATTAAACATTCATTTCCACAAGATTTTAAGTTTCAACTTTTCTCCCCATCTTGCCCCTTCCACCACCCCAAGATGGCACGCATTCTGAAAACCCCTTCCCCTAATCTGCCCTCCCTTCTATGTCTCCCCCCCTTCTCTTATCCCCTTCCCCTTCTATTTTCCTGGAGAGCAGGATAGATTTCTATACTCCATTGCTTGTATATCTTATTTTTCAGCTGCATGTGAAAACAATTTTTAACATATGTTTTTTAAAACTTTGGGTTCTAAATTTTCTCCCTTCCTCCCTCCCCACCTACCCTCATTGAGAAGGCAAGCAACCCCATACAGTTTATACATGTGTAGGCATGCAAAACACTTCCATAGTAGTCAGGTTGTGAAAAACTAACTATATTTCCCTTCATCCTATCCCACCCCTGCCTATTTATTCTATTCTCTTTTAATCCTGTTCCTCCTCCTAAGTGTCTACTTCTGATTACCCCCTCCCCCAATCTGCCCTCCCTTCTATCATTTCCCCCTCTTATCCCGTTCCCCCCTATTTTCCTGTAGGGTAAAATAGATTTCCATTCCCAATTGAGTGTGTATGATATTCCCTCCTTAAGCCAAATCTGATGAGAATAATATTCACTCATTCCCTCTCACCTCCCCCCACTTCCCCTCCACTGTAAACACTTTTTTTGTTTGTTTTACATGATATAATTTACCCTGTTCTACCTCTCCCTTTCTTTTTCTCCCAGTATAATCCTCTCTCATCCCTTCATTTTATTTTTTAGATATCACCCCTTTATCTTCAACTCACCCTGTGCCCTCTATCTATATAATTTCTTCCCTCAAAATACCCTAATACTGACAAAGGACTCATGAGTCACAAATACCATCTTTCCCTGCAAGAATGTAAACAGTTCAACACTAATAAGTCCCTTATGGTTTCTCTTTCCTGTTTACCTTTTCATGCTTCTCTTGAGCCTTGTGTTTGAAAGTCAAATTTTCTATTCAGCTCTGGTCCTTTCATAAAGAATGCTTGAAAGTCTTTTATTTCACTGAATGTCCATTTTTTCCCCTGAAGGATTATACTCAGTTTTGCTGGGTAGGTTATTTCTTGGTTCTAATCCTATCTCCTTTGAACTCCAGAATATCATGTTCCAATCCCTAAGGTCCCTTTGTGAGGGACTGTCTGATGTTGGCTACTGCCAAGTGGGGATTGTGGCAAGATTGGGGTAAGATCTGGGTA